>NW_027206081.1:605000-788595 GCF_024711535.1 Dipodomys merriami | reverse complement strand
CCCAGTGCAGAGAAAAACCTCAGGCTTCAATGGGAACAGTGAGGGGAGCACCGGAATATGCACTGTCTTGAAAGCACTCTCTGTGCTATGAAATCATTCTATTCAAAGCAAATTTCCTAGCTGAGTGCTTTTCATCATAGAGACTCTGGATCTTCACCGATAGAAATACATGCATACATACATGGGGAGACATGGAGTTACTGGCTTTTCTTTTTTGGCAGGTCCGGGGGATGTACTATGAGCCTGGGCACTGTTCCTGAGCTCCTTTTGCTCAAGGGTAGCGCTCTGCCTTGAGCCATACACCCATTCATGGGGATTTTTTTTCCTGTGATTCCTCAGAAATAAGAGTGAGGTGGACTTTCCTGTGTTGGCTGAATTCAAACTGGCATTCTCGACCTCTCAGCCTCCTGAAGAGTTAGGATTACAGGCAGGATCCACTGATACCTGGCTTTCTTTTCTTCTCATTCTTTTCTTTCATCGTGACAATCTGAAATCTTCACAGTGTCATACTAATGGTTTGCATTTCGAAGTAAACTATCCAGGCCTGGAGTTCAAATGCCAAGACTGCCACCTACAAATGGAGGGAGATCTTGAGAAAATCATTCCTATCCGTGGGAATGCTTAATGGAATGTTATAAAAGTAACAATTAAATTTGCAGTTAGTTCATGATTCTCTTATAGAATGCCACACAAAAAGTAGTGGATTATGTCTTCCATTCTAGCACCAAGGTATTATTCTCCTAATTAAGTAATACTGACTACTTTTACATTAATGCTTTAATAAGTATTCACACATGATACTTCATGAAATGGAGGCATAATTTAATAACTAATAATTCATAATATATAATTTAATATCCTCACATTGTCTCTCTCTCATATATATATATATATAGCAAACTACACATCTATCTAGATACACATCTATCTATCTATCTATCTATCTATCTATCTATCTATCTATCTATCTATCTATCTATCTATCTATCTATCTATCTATCAATCTATCTGCCACTATTATTGCTTGATTGCAGGTCCTCAGAATTGCCTGGCAGCTCAGTTTTCCAAAGGATTTTGTTCTACAACTGACCCATTCATGAATTGGGCATTGTGGGCTATAACTTCAAATCCCAGCATTGCCAAAAGTTATATGTGTAGTCAGAAGCCTATTTTGACACATTTTTTTCCTTCTCTGTAAAAGTACTAGGGCTCAGTATGATGTATAATCCATATGCAAATCAATCCATGTGATGAGATATAATAAATGTAATAAATTTTATATATGTAATAATACTAAATAAAATAAAAATAAATAAATGTAATAAATGTCATATGGAGTGAACACATGTATGTAAATAGAGCTCATGTATGAATATGATTTTTTCCAGTGCTGTGGCTGGATTCAGACCCTAGAAACTGGTCTGAAATACTTGTCTTCAACGACGGTGAGTTTCCCCTCCCATACAGTGCCACAAAGTTACCCAAACCCTGAGTTCAAATCCCAGGCCTGCGAGAAAAATGGTACAAGTTCCAAATCAGGGCCTTAATTTTTTTTTTGACCAGTAACATGCACTCTCTTGAAAGCACTCTCTGTGCTATGACATCATTCTATTCAAAACAAATTTCTTAGCTGGATGCTTTTCTTCATAGTGACTCTGGATGTACACCAATAGACATAATGCATACATACATAGACACATGTTGTTACTGGCCCTTTTTTTTGGTGCAGGTCCTGAGGCTTGAACTATGAACCTAGACATTGTCCCTGAACACCTTTTAAACAAGAAGCACTTTAGTGTGCCTTAATCCATGATACATTATTACATGGAGGCATAATTTAATACCTAATAATGATTAGTAATGTATTACATGCAATTTAATAATACATAGATATCTCACAGTCTAAAAATATATTTATACATTTAAATATACAGTAGAATGTACATCTCTCTCTCTCTCTCCCTCTCTCTCTCCCTCTCTCTCTCTCTATCTCTCTCTCTCTCTCTCTCTCTCTCTCTCTCTCTCTCTCTCTCTCTCTATCTCTCTCTATATGTGTGTGTGTGTGTGTATTTGTTTATATATTGGCCACTCCTGGGTCTAGATTTCAGGTCCTGGGAACTGCCTGGCAGGGAATTTGTTTGAGGCTGCTGTGCTTACACTGACCCCTTGATTAATTGGGCATTCCAGTCCCTGAGTTCAAATCCCAGCAGTTCCTAAGGCAATAGGTGGAATAAAAAGCCAATATTGTCCTGTTTTCCTTTCTGTGCAAATAGTGTGTACTAGGTACAATATGTAATTTCTATGCAAATTCATACATATGATATATATTTTACATGCATATAAATATTATTTTTGCCAGTTCTGGGGCTGGAATTCACGCCCTGGGAAATGCTCCTGATTTTTTTTTCCCAAGAGGTTAGCTTCCACTTCATCCATAGCACAATAGACTAACCCAGTCCCTGAGTTCAAATCCCAGGTATGGCAGATAAAATGGCCCAACTTTGTAGCCAGGACTTTAACTTTTTTTGGGGGGGGGCAGCCACGGGGCTTAAACTGTGTGCTGAGTTATGCAAAGAATGCCATGTGCTGTGTCCTTCAACAGGTGCATTCTTATATCGTGTCCTTGTAAGAACTCCACAATTCAGATGATAATGCAGACAAGAATATTGAGGCTCAGATAGGTCACCATGGCAGGGATGAAATTATGTATTACTAAAGATTATTATTATGTATTACTAAATACATAAAGTAATTATGTATTACTATGTCTCCTGCAGACAATTGTTTTGTTTTGTTTTTCTCAGTCATGAACCTTGAACCTGCAGCGTAGACGCTGACCCTTACCTCTTGGGCTCATGGCTAGCACTCCACCGCGTGGAGTCATGGACCCCCTTGCAATAGAGGCTATGGCCAAGGGGTGGGTAGCTAAAGTGTGTCATCCTGCCTTCTCTAGAAGCTGAGATCTGTGGATCTGGGTTCCAAACTATCCCAGACACAAAAGGTACCATGAGACTATTATCTCCAATTCACCACTAAGAACTTGAAGTTAAACCTGGGTGCTTGTGGCTCATGCCTGTCATCCTAGCTACGCAGGAGGATGATATCTGAAGATCAAAGTTCAAAGCTAGCCTGGGCATGAAAGTCCTGGAGACACTTAACTACAATGGACCACCAGAAAACCTGAAGTGGTGCTGTGGCTCAAGTGGTAGAGCATAAGATTAGAGCTGAATTGCTCAGGGACAGCACCCAGGCCCAGACTTCAATTCCTACACCCGACAACAACAACAATAAAAAAACAGAAATAAACTAACAAGCCTGAAGTAGAGGGCTGGGAATGTGCCTTAGGTGTAGAGGGCTTTGCATACATGAAACCCTGGGCTTGATTTCTCAGGACCACATCACTAGGAAAAAGCCTGAAGTGGCTCTGTGGCTCAAGTAGGAGAGGGCTATCCTGTACAAGAGAAACTAGATACAGTGCTCATGTCCTGAGTTCAAGCTCCTGGACTCAATTATGTGTGAGATCATACACATACACCCGCATGCACACACACACGCACAGAGAGAGAGAGAGAGAGAGAGAGAGAGAGAGAGAGAGAGAGAGAGAGAGAGAGAGAGAGAGAGAGAGAGAGAGAGAGAGAGAGAGAGAGAGAGAGAGAGAGAGAGAGAGAGAGAGAGAGAGAGAGAGAGAGAGAGACCAGAAGTGATGTTGTTACACAAAATGGTAAAGCACTGGGTTTCTTCACTGACCTCATGGTCAGCACCCAGGTCCTGTGTTCATCCCCAAAATCTAGCTACTCTGGGCCCAATTAAGAGAGGTTAAACGTTTCAAAACCTCATGAGATTCACCAGCCCTAGATGACAGGAAGCTTTTTGATATCTGACATGTGCTTGTATTTCCAAAGCTTCCGGAAACCTATGAGAGTCACCATAGGCCCATCATCACCAACAATGAAACATTTCATTAGGTTCAGTGCCCTAGTTGTCTGCCAGAAGGACTCCTGAATTATATTGAGCACTGTATCTGAACACCGGAATATAATCTCACAAAGACAGGATAAGTGCACAGAAATTGGCCTGCCAGGGGAGGTTGCAAAGATGAAGGCTTCCTGTCAAAACAGAGCCCTGGGGAGAGAGATCGCTTGGGGAACGAAGAGGCCTTTTTCTCGTGGCTTTCAGAGCCTGCCCACACTCCTCCTCATTAAGTGGCCCAGATGGAGTTGCTTCTTACACAGCTGTACAGGATTGAGGCCTTTTGTCTGCCTGTTTAGACAATGAGAGAGACTTCTTCCAGCAGGCCTGGCATGCAGAGCAACCTTCAGCCTACACTGGGAGCATTAAGGGGAAGCCTGGAACATGCAATATCATAAAAGCATTCTCTGTGTTATGAACTCATAGTATTGAATAGAAATTTCCTAGCTTGGTGCTATTCATCATAGCTACTCCGGAGCTTCATCTATAGGAATACATCCATACATAAACAAAGACATGGAGGTACAGGCTCTTTTTGAGGGGGCAGGTACTGGGGTTGAACTATGAGCCTAGGTGTTTTCCCTGAGCTTCTTTTGCTCATGGTAGTTCATTAAGATTGAGTCACAGCCTCATTTCTGGGTTTTTCTGTGATCTCTTAGAAATAACAGTGTCAAGGACTTTCTTATGCTGGCTGGATTCAAACTCAGATTCTCTGCATCTCAGCATCCTGAGGAGTTGGGATGACAGTCACCAGCCACTGGCACCTTCTTTCTTTTCTTCTTCATTTTTTAATCTGGACAATCTGAATTCTTAACAGAGTCATTCCAACGGGTCGAACTCTATCTTTGAGAGAGAAAGCCGAGCAGGAGACACAAGCCAGACCAGGGAGGAAAGCCTGGGAGTTGGTTATGTCCAATAACGATCAGATGGCTGGAAGTGGAGCTGTGGTGGTGGTAGGGCCTCAGCCTTGAGCAAAACAGCTCAGGAACACATCAGGCTCTATGCAATGCTTCTGCTTTTATTTACTGGTTTATTATTCAGATATGCTAGTTGCATATACTGCATCATTCTCTTCATTTCAGCCCCATTGCTTTGCTCTTCCAAGTTTTCAGGCCTGTGTCCTTATATGATGCACACTGAAGCTCTCAAAAGCCTTTATTTACATTTTATTATGAGACCAAGGCAGGAACAGTCACAAATCAGGCAAGGGTAGAGAAGATCGGGATTCATAAAAGTAACCGGTATTCAGAATATTAAACTTGAGAACATAAAATGGTACCATACTTATGTAAAAATACCATTAAGAAAAAGATGAGGAGGCTGGGAATGTGGAATAATGAGAGTGATTGCGTAGCATGCAAGAAGCCCTAGGTTTGATTCCTCAGGAGCACATACACAGACAAAGCCAGAATTGGTGCTGTGGCTCAAGTAGTAGAGTGCTAGAGACAGTGTCCAGGCCTTGAGTTCAGCCCAGGAAATGTCACAGAGATAACTAGGTAGGTAGGTAGGTCAGTAGGTAGGTAGGTAGGCAGATAGAAAGAAAGACAGAAAGAAAGAAAGAAAAAAAAGAAAGCAAGCAAGGAAGAAAGAAAGAAAGGAAGAAAGAAAGAAAGAGAGAGAGAAAGGGAGAAAGAAAGAAAGTAGGAAGGAAGGAAGGAAGGAAAGAAAGAAGACAGATGGAAGGAAGGAAGGAAGGAAAAGAAAGAAAGAGAAAGAAAGAAAGAAAAGGAAGGAAGGAAGGAAGAAAGGAAGGAAGGAAAGAAGGAAGTTGATAGATGAATGTGATCTTTGTTGTAAGAAGGAAAGGAGGGAACACTTCCTACCCATGAGGCCTTCTGCTGTGCCAGGACACCAGCATCAGCTTCACACAACCATAAAGCAGAAAGACTGTTTCTGTCCCACTTCTCAGGCAACCAAGAGCCCCAGAGTCAAGACGACAGTGCCATGTTCCAACTTAAGTGCTTGGAAACCTAAGAGAAAGGTCCCTTCCTCTCCTTGGACTGATGATTTGCATTAATGATGTGGAGAATGAAGGAAGGACAATGGACTGGCAGATATAGTAGAAGGGCCTTCAAACCTGACAGAGTCAAAAAACCCACTCCCTAAGACCAGAGAGCAAGGTTTTTCTACTCTTTTCCCCCCGCCTCCCCCACTAAATTGGCTCTCTATTGTTAACCTAAAGATAAACTGAGGCTCCCTTCACCTGATGGAGGAAGGTTAATTCGTCATTGTTTGAAGAGGCTGAGAAAAGCCTCACCCCGGTGTAACTCTGACAAATGTTTCAGATTCCCCCCCCCCCTCATTGCTGGCTGTTCCTGAAATGAATGAAGTGGTTTTGCAGTTCACTTCCCTGTTGAGCTTCCTTATGTACATTCTGCCTCCTAATCCTGCAGGCCTAGGTCTCTGTACCTAGCATGACTTTTTGAAACTGTTTTCTGTCCTTCAAATACATTGTTCATTGGAGTTCTTCCTGTTAACATGTCTAGGGCTTGGATGCTGAGAACTTCATATGAATCCAGGATTGCTCAAAAGTGTTTCTTTCCTGTTTCTATTGCTCAAGAACTCTAAGAACATTTAGAGTGCAAGTACTTCTCATCACCAAGGAAAACACAGGAAGCTCTTGAACATCTGACCTTTCAGAAGTGGAAGTCAGAGTGTCATAGACTTTTCTGCCCTAGATGACTTCAACCTGTGATCCTGAGACCTCAGACTCCTGAGATCAGGTGATGGGCATGAGCTACTGGTTCTCTGCTAGGTTCAGAACTGTAATGACATTGACAACACAAATCAGCTGCTTATCACAAAGGGCTTTGGGAGCATATTAAGCCTTTCAACAATGGACCTTTCAGAACCCTGTAGGAAACAAGGTTATAATACTAGAGTCTGAGAGGCTGGGCATATGGATGTGCTACACTTGAATCTTGAGTTCTGACTCCAATTCTGGTGTACAAAAGCATTCATTTTCCAGAAAATATTCACCATAATTAGCAAATAGGAAAAGTTCTTTGATTATTCCTCACTCTTTTTTCCAGTTGTGTGTCCCAAACTAAAACCTGGGCACTGTCCCTGAGCCCTTCAGCTCAAGGTAAACCCTCTACCACTTGACCCACAGCTCCAAATGGGGTCTTTTGGTGGTTCATTGGAAGTAAGAGTATAACAGGCTTTCCTTCCCTAGGCTGTCTTCAAACTGTGGTCTTCAGATCTGAGCCTCCTGAGAAGCTAGGATTCCAGGTGTGAACCACGGACATCTGGCCTGTTTTTATTGCCAGACCTGGTGCTTGTACTAAGGGCCTGGATACTGTCTCTGAGCTCATTTTTATCAAGACTTGTGGTCTACCACTTGAGCCACTCCACAGCTTCTTGCTTTTTCTGAGTATATGGTACTATTTAAACCCTGGCATTCATACATTCTGAGCAAGCTTTCTACCACTAAGCCACATTCCCAGCCCCAACTTTCCAATTTTATCCCTCAACTTGACTATCCTCAAAGAAACGCTTCTGAGTATAAATCATCTAAAGAAGTCACTATAGGAAGTTTTTCAAAGATAAATAAGACAAAGCTCATACTGAAACAGACTCTATACATGTGATGACTGTGACAAATGGCTCCATTTAATTATGTATCATGTTTAAACACTTAATAAAGTATTAATAAAAATGAGTCAATATCCTAAATTATTGGGTATAATTTTATAATAGATGTACAAAACATAATAAATATTATGTGAATAATAATATTAAATACAATAAACAATATAATGAATAAAATAAAAATAAAATAAATACAAAATTAATAATAATAATCATAATATGAAATAATCATGCATATGTACATATATGTCATATATTACACATGTATATAAATATTTTTTCCCTTGCAGGGCCTTAATTCAGGCCCTGGGAATTCTAGCTTCAATTTCTTTTCCTCAAGGACAGTGAGCTTTCCCTTCACAAATGGTGTAAAAGAGTTACCCAGATGGTGAGCTCAAATCCCATCAATGCCAGAAATACTGGCCTCAGTTCCAATACAGTGACTTAATATTTGTATTGGAAGCAGATATGTTTATTCAATTCCATACTGAACATTAAAAATAAGCAGTGTATAATTTTGTACAGCTATTCAGTCATCCTTCACTTACCCCCAAAATGCTTCTTCAGCACTACATTAATTTTTGTACTTTTTTATTGTAAAATTGTTTTACAGAGGGGTCATAGTTACATGAGCAAAGTAATGAGTACATTTCCTATTGAGCATTGTTGCCTACTCCTTTGTTTTCCCCCTACCATCCTATCCCTCCCATCTCCACAGCTACCTTTCCCTGCTGAGGTCAGTGACTTAATTATATATTTTTGGCTTGACATAGGGTTTGAACTCAATTACTGGCAACTCTGCACCTTCACTCACAATTCTACGAATTTAGCAAGACCCTAAGTTCAAATCCCAGGCTAGGAAAGAAAACTGGCAGAAATTCCAAACCAGTGAGCTTTATTTTTTAAATTTAGTTAATTAATTAACTAGTTTTGCCAACCACGGGGCTTACACACAGGTCGTGGCAATTCTGCCTCAGCTTTGAACTCTCTAGGCTGGGGTACAGCCTCAGGACCCATAGCCTATCCTGGGACCCTAGGCCCAGAGAGCTTGCAGGAAAAAAATGTGGGACAGCAGAAAAAGTGCCAACCTGTAGAGGGCTGGGGGGGGCTTTATAATTTTTTTCTTTGCACAGTGACCATCCTGGGTTTGAATGACACGGTTGCAAAGTGGACCTGACCTGCCATTGCTGATGGCTGGCAGGCTATCAGGGAAGCCATAAGCCAACATGTCAACATAGGCTCTGGGTTCAAATCCTGATCCTGACACCTACCAATGGCACGAGACCACAAGAGACTCATTCCTATGCCTAAAAATACGGATTGAAAGAGTAGTTCATGAATTTGTCTAGTGTAAAATTGGATGCAATAATCCTAGGATGCTGATTGATCTTAATTAATAGTTTATTAAGCATGAAAAGAATAATATTATGTCAATGGTGATATAATAAATACCTAAGAGTTGGTAGGAACGTAGTAGATGTCATTCAATCGTAGAGAGACTGCTCTGGCACTCTTTAGCAATATATATTTATTTGTATACTACCATCTTCCTATCCACTTATTGCTGTTTTGGACAAACTTGGGGAACGATCTTAGCGCCTGGGAACTACCTGAAAGCTTTTTGGCTAGAGGCTGCTGTGCTCACACTCACCCATTCATGAATTGTGCCTGCTAGGCCCTGAGTTCAGATCCCAGCACTGCCAAATATTTAATTTTGGATTAGGAAACCGAGTGTGACACATGTTTTCTTTTCTGGGAGAGTACTTGGTGTCAGGCATGATGGAGAACATATCTACAAATGTAGATGCTATGTGATAGTATGTAAGCAATGTAATAAATGGTATAGGTGTCATCAGAGTCAATAAAATAAATGGTAAATAAATGAATAAAACAAGAAATAAAATGAATAACCACACCAAACACAATATGGACTGAACATCGGTATGGAAGTATAAATCCTATCTTTAAAATATATATAAGGAGTATGTGTTCCATGCTTGAACCTTGAATTCAGCCCTGCCATGAGAAGGCATTGGCAAGAAATCCTGAGATACTGGTATCTGGACCAGTATCGATCTCATACTTGAATGAGTAGCTCATGTGTGATATGAGTAGGAAATGATAAGCAAGAATCGTGGGGTATTACTTATTTGTAAAGAAGTGTTGATTAATCATCATAGTCATGAAATGGATGCATGTGGAAAGATCCAAGAATCAGTAGACACATGGTAGAGTGGATTCCATCACAGGTCATCATCTCTCCTACTCTATACAAATATGTACTTATTTGCATACTACATTCAACTTAGGAATGGATGACTGCTTTGTGCCCTTCCCCCCCCCCCACCTAGGGACTCCATCTCAGGTCCTGGGAAAGGCCTTGCTCATTAGTGGCTCACAGGCTGGTGACATGGACCAATTTGTCGCTTGGGTCTGCTAGACCCCAAGTTAGGATCCCAGCAGAGCCAAAGATTCACCCTGATGTCAGAAGCCAATCGTTGCACCTGTTTTACTTTTCTGTGCAAGTCTTGGGTCTCAGCTAGGATGTAGAATGGAATGCATGGGCCACCCTGTGGCCATGGGAATAGGTTGTTATCCATGTCAGCCCAGTTATACTTGTCATCATATACTCAATAAAACACACAATACATCCATGAATAGCATACAAAATAGAATAATTAAACTAAATGTGCAATGCAGTCCACACACAGATGTGAATATATATCCCATGTTTAAATGATCCATTCAGGACTATTGTGAACTCCCTGGGGCTCAATCTCTGTTCTTTGGAACGGCCCAGCTCCTTAGTGGCTCTAGGCTTGTGTGTTCACCATGACCCATTCTCCAATTGGGCTTGCTAGGCCTTGAGTTCAAATCCCAGCACTGCCAAAATATTCTCCTTGATGTGCGAAGCCAGTCGGTGCACCTGTTTTCCTGTGATGTGCAAGTCCTGGTATCAGCTAGGATGGAGAATGCATAGGCAACTCTACCCTCATGGGAATTGGTTGCCCTTTAGGTCACAACAGTTATATCTGTCATCCTATACACAAGAAAATACACAATATATCAATGAATAAGACACAAAATAAAGGGAATGACTACACAGAATGCAAGATGCTGCCCAACCATGTATGGAAATATAGAACCTATGTTTAAATAATGAATTTACCACTATTTTGCCCTCCACCAGGGCTTCATCTCAGTTTCTGGCAACGGCCTAGCACCTTAGTGTCTCACAGGCTGTGTGTTCACCGTGACCTATTCACCAATTGGGCCTGCTAGGCCTTGAGTTCAAATCCCAGCACTGCCAAAGGATTCACCTTGATGTGAGAAGCCAATAGATCCACCCGCTTTCCTGTCTTGTGAAAGTCCTGGGTCTCAGCAAGGATGGACAATTCTATAGAGACAACTTTATAGCCTTGGGAATAGGTTGTCATCCATGTCAGCACAGTTATATCTATCACCATACTCAATAAAATACACAATACATCCATGACTAAGACACAAAAATAAAAAGAATAACTACACTGAATGCAAGATGCATAGAACACCTGTAGGTAAAGAGAAATCTTATGTTTAAAAAAGGTGGGCTTGTTATTTTGTCCAGTGCTGGGACATCAAATCAGGCCCTGGACCAGGCCTGACATTCTAATATTCAAGGATGGTGAGCTTTCCCTTTTCCAAAATGCAACAGAGCTACCCACACCTCAGTTCAAATCTCAGCATTGACAAAATATACATTCTGTTTTCAGAAGCCAGTCATTGCACATGTTTTCCTCTCCTGTGAAAGTGCCCGGCCTCAACTAGGATGTAGAATGCATAGGCAACCCTATAACCATTGGAAGAGATTATCATTCATGTCAGCACAGTTATACCTGTCACCATACTCAGTAAAATACAAATAACTCCATGAATTAGACACAAAATAAGGAGAAGTGCACCGAATGCAAGATGCTGTCTACACATGTATGTAAATATAGATCCTACATTTAAATTATGAATTTATGACTATCTGGCCCTCCCTGGGACTCAATGCCAGGTCCTGGGAACAGCCTATCTCCATTAATCTAAGGCTTGTGTCCTCACCTTGACCCATTCCCCATTTGGGCCTGCTAGGTTCTGAGTTCAAATCCCAACACTGCCAAAAGATGAATCCTGATGTGTGAAGCACATCGATTCACCTGTTTTCCTATCCTGTGAAAGTCCTGAGTCTAAGTTAGAATGGAGAATGCATAGGAAACCCTATAGAAATCTCAATACATTGTCATCCATGTAAGCACTGTAATATCTGTCACCTTACTCAGTAAAATACACCATACTTCCATTAAGGCAGAAAATAAGGAGAATAAGTACACCAAATGCAAGATGCTGTCCACATGTATATGTAAATATATATCGTATGTTTAAATTATGAATTTATGACTATTGTGACCCACCCTGGGGATCAATGTCAGATCCTGGGAATGGCCTAACTCCTTTGTTGCTCACAGGCTGGTGTGGTCACCTTGAACTATTTGCCAATTGGTCCTGCTAGGCCCTGAGTTCAGATGCCAGCACTACCTACAATTGGATCATGGAGTAAGAAGCCAAGTGTGAAACTGTTTTTTCCTTTTCTCTGAGAGTCCTGGGTGTCAGGCATGATGGAGAAAACATCTACAAATTTAGATGCCATGTGGTAGGATGTAATCAATGTAATAAATGGAATGGGTGTCATCACAGTAAAATCAACAGCAAATAAATGAATAAAACAAAAGTACAAGGAATAACCACACTAAACATGAATGGACTGAACATCCATAGGTAAGTACAGATATCTTTGGGGTGAGACGCTTGAAGGGGACTCAGCACTGTTAAATTACAAGAATGAGGGATCTGTGTACCCTGGAGCTGTGTACTCCCTTGGGCCTGGTTGGTGGCAGTGGGAGCTTGAAGCACCTTGGAGTAAAGACTACAGGGGGTTGCCTCCCAGAGGGACAGAGAGCATGGCCAACACTTAGTAAGGATATGAGTCCTGCTAGTATGGAGCAGACTCTGGGTCTTCTCATGATGAACTCTAATAGGGGAGGCCAGCCCTACTTTAACTCTTGAGCTGGGATCTTCAGATCTTAGCCTCCTGAGTATCTAGGATTATAGGCATGAGCTTCTGGCTGAGACTCTGGTTCTTTTAGGTATATTAAAGTTTGACCTCAAGGCCTTAGGCTTGCTGATCAGGTCTTCTACCATGCTAGCCAAGCTTTTCTGTCTTGGGCATTTCTGAGATGGAGACTTAATATATGCTCAGGCTGGGCTGGATCATGGTCCTCCTATCTGTGACAGGCATGAGTCACCAGGCCCGGTCCTCTGTAGTTGGGATGGTAGACATGTAGTGCCACACTCAGTCATTGGTTTATATGGATTGTCCCAAACTCAGTCCACGGTAGCTGATTCTTGATAAGAGGTGAAGCTCTGGGTTGGGCCTCAACCACTGGACTTCAATCTCCTCATGGGACACTAGTTAGTAAACAAGAGATTAATACAGAGGGATCTCTGGAACAGGGTCAACCATAAAAGGAGGGGCCGTCATATACGGTTCTTGGTAATTCTGTGAGCATATGACAGGAAGATACCGGGAAAGATCTCAGATGGTGTGTGTTATTAAAGTTGCGACATGTATGGGAGTATGAATCAAAACATGGCCCTCTTTCTTTATTACCCTATCCTCATGAGGAAGAGGATCCTTCAATTTGTTCAGTTTTGAAGCTGGGGAAACTGAGGCACAGAGAAGCCTGGTGACCTAATAATTACTCCCAGCTGATAGGAAGCTCAGCCTGACTTCTCTGCCATACTCCCTCAGATAATGAGTGCTATTCAGTCCACTTTTTGTGATGGGAAGTCCACTTTTTTTCAGTCATGGGGCTTGAACTCTGGGCCTGCGACAGCTCCCCGAGCTGCTTAGCTCAAAGCTAGCACTCTACCATTTGAGTCACAGTGCCACTTCCAGTTTTCTGGTGATTCTTTGGAGATAAGAGTCTCACAGGTGTTCCTGCCCAGGCTGGCTATAAACCACGATCCTCATATCTCAGCCTCCATTTTACTTAGGATTATAGACCTGAGTCACCGGCACCTGGCTTAAGTGTAATTCTGAATTTCTTTCTTTCTCGCTATCTCTCTCAGGAACTGATTGAATGGGTTCTAGAGGAGGTGGCCCAGCATCCCCATGTGGTTGTAACCTAGGTGGCCCTCTCATTCTGGAGGTGGGCTGTTGGTCAGCTGTCTCGCTCAGTCTGTTGTACCAGCTCCATGAAATAAGTCCCTCTCTGCCCTAGCTAGACCATGACAGTTATTCATTGTCCATCTCGCCTTACTAAACTCAGTACTGTGTTCAATGCCCTTTTCTAGCAAAAATTTCTTGCTAAAAATATGATACATAGTTATGGAATGAAAATGTAATGCCATCTTAAGAAATTCATTTAGGGTTCTTGGAATGTGGCTTCATTGTAGGGTAGTTGCCTAGCATTCATGAAACCCTGAGTTTAATTCCTCAGTACCACATAAACTGAAAAAGAAAGACTGGTAGTGGTCCTGTGCCTCAAGTAGTAGAGGGTTAGCCTTTAGAAAAAAAAAAAAACAGAGTTCCGAAGCCCTGAGTTTCAGCCCCAGGATTGCCAAAACAACAACAGCAACACAAATGAATATTTAGTTAGTAAATGCAAAATAAAGAACCCATACTTGGAATATAATTGCTCCTTCCATACTGATACCTGACATTAGTCGCTAATTCATGTTCTTTACCTATGTTAGGATACTGTGTTGAAAAAAAAAAGTTTTGTTCATTAGGTCATGGCAATTAATGCCAGGAATGTGCTTAGATGTCAGTTGTAGGTTAATTCTGGAAATTCAAAGATTCCAGGCTTTTGAGTGGGTTCATTACTAATTACAATGAGAAGGGTAGTCTAAGTGAGATTTGGAAAACTTTTTTGCCAGTCATGGCACCATAAAGGCAGAGGCTAATTAATAGTTGTGACAGAAGAGAAGGAATAACTCCAGATGGAAGGAATAAATGATAGTAACTATGGTATAACAGAAACCGTTCTAGGGAACCATTTTTAGCTATTGAAGAGCTAGTTATCAACTAGGCTTATTCCTCATTGCCTTTAGCATTCTAAATCTCTTAGGCAAATTCTTAATCTTTGTGTAATAAATGTATCTCCTTCTATACTGTTCTTTCATACCTGATCGCCTTTGCTTTCTAAAAACCTCAGTCTTTCTACATTTCTCTATGAACATTTCCTGATACTAAATACACCTACAAAGATGAAAGAGGATGCTAAGGTAAGGTTCCCATAGCACCTGAGTCGTTAATGTAACAAAATGGAAAAGGAGGACATATTTATTGCTACGTCAATTATTCTGAAAAGCTGCAATGTCACATCATTTGATTCAAATTTCCATTCTTTGTCTACAGAGTGACATTAACTGCACATAAATGCAAATATGAGCTTGGTGCTGGTGGCTCCTGCCTGTAATCCTAGCTACTCAGGAGGTTGAGATCAGAGGATTGTGGTTCAAATCCAGTCTGGTCAGGAAAGTCCATGAAACACTTATCTTCAATTAACCACCAGAAACCCGGAAGTGGTGCTGTAGCTAAAGTGGTAGAACCCTCAAGTTGAGCTGAAGAGCTGAGCCACAGTGCCCAGGATCTGTGTTCATTCCCCACAACCAACAAAAAGTGCAAATATGGCTTTAAGTTTCCCCCAAAGGAATGATGAAGTCAATAGTAATCTTTCCAAATGATTCAGTGCACCTACTCTTGCTGACTTATTTAAGTTATGGCTAATTCGCTGAACATATTCACTTCAAAAATTGTCAAATATTAATTAGCTTTATAATGAACTTCATATAATATTTCTTGGTTCAAAAGTGAAGTCCATACAGTTGATATCATTTAGCTTTCTTACTGTCTTAGTTCAAAGCCAACCCAGTCAGGAGAGTCTTTCAAACTCTAATCTGTAATTAAACACCAAAAAAGCCAGAAGTGGAGTTTTGACTCAAGCAATAGAGTACTAGCTTTGGAGGCAGGTGGGAAAGAAAGATAACTGTTCAGGCACAGGGTCCAACCTCTGAGTTCCAACCCCAGAACCAGCACAAAATAAACAAACAAGCAAAGAAAACAAACCCTGGGTATTTCTTTGGGACTTTCCTTAAAGGAGTAGTGATCTGAGAAGCGGCTGTTTTTGCTGACCATACTCAACTGTATCCTGCTTTTTTGGAATCCTTATTGCTATGGAAAACTCAGGACCAAACTAAAGGAATTGATAACTGAATCCTGCAACAAGAGAATCATCTCAGGGGTGAAACATCCATCCATAAGACACTTTAAAACCTCCATATCTTTGTTTCTTTGCAGTAGAATACTTTTAAAACAAATTTATTTCCTTTTGTTCTATGCTGGCCTTCAAATGCCATATTGTTTTCTTTTGTAATACTCTCAACCAGAAGTTTACAGACAAGTTTTATATGAGTAAAGAATACACTCAGAAAAGTCAGGGACAGAGTTTCCTTCAAGCCTTGGATTCTTTTCTTGTACAGTAAAAAGGAAAGCAAAAGTTAACCTGAACTTTTTCATTCCTATGTTCAATTCCTCTCCTGGGATCAGTTTCCACATCCAGTAACAGTTACTTCCACTTACTTCCAGTAACAATCTAGGTGCTGCTCCAGATAAAATGAATGTTTTCTGGCTTCATTGAAATAGCACAAGGACACCATTGGACATGAGATAACACGTGTTTCAGAGACAACTTAGTGAAGTGTAATGAAATTTAAATTGCTTATAAATATATTATCCATAAGTACATTTTGTTCAAACTTCTTAAGACATCAAAATTTGTGAATTTACCTTTAATTATCAAACTAATTCTCTGAAAAAGATAATTTGGGTCAAAATATATAGAGAGAAAATGCCCTCTACAATGAAAGAAGGTGTTGGGTTTACACATTTCTGTTTGTAACACTTTCCACAATGTCTTTGCACGTGAAGCACTGAAACACAGAAAAAAAATCTGATTGGATATTTCAAACCAATGATTTCATATTTTTAAGTGGCTGACAATAAATAATATCCCTACTATCAAGAGATGGTGAAGACTTCTCTAATTACATATGCCAAAAAGTTTTGGGTTCAGAAAAGAATTGAGCAAATGGAAAAGGTAAGAAAAAAGTGTTCTTAGAAGTCCTAGTTAAGAGAATTGTCTTCAGTAGTGAAGGAAGGCCAAAATATTTTCATATAATTGTGTTAATAATTTTAGCACCTACAGTGATTTTACAGAGCCTATTTGGCTCACTACAATACAGAACAACTTGAATGAAGACATGAAAATAAATTCAACATCCAAATGAGGCAACTTAAAGAGTTTTAAAAGAGAAATCATGAAGATGTAGCAGTGGTAGAGACCGTATAGTCCTTCAGCTTCACTAGACTTGAAGCCAAGAAGCTGTGATTAATTGGAAATCAGTCAAGAGCTAAGAGGCGGATATAGAAGTAGGACATAGAAGCATTGTCATTTTGCAACAAACACTGTCGTCCAAGGTATGGGTGATTTAACTCTATTCTCCTCCATACATCTTGGTGAACAAATGCTAGACCAAGAGAAAAAAAATCTATGGAAATAACTTTGCATAGAATAACTTCACTGTTCCTGAGAATGTATCTAAGGAAAGTCTTAAGAGAAAAGATAAAAGTGCAGTATTTTCGGTTTCCTCTAAGCATCATTTTAGCCAAATGTATCTTTGAGGTTAGAATTGATTGAAACCAAAAATTATGGAGTACATATTTTTGTGGGCACTTTAGACACAATAAGTCTTTCAAGGTAAAAGAAAAAGAAAAATTATAGCCAAATATTTGTGACCACAGTTTCTTGGACTATTTTCTGGAGACAAAGTTTTACATTAGATTTCTCTTCATTAACATAGATGTTGTTTCATGGAAACCAAATTCAAGACCGAAGTTTAATGGACAGGCTTGGCCAATTAAACAGCATGAAAGAAGAAAACTGCAAATAATATTTATGTATTTATTTTTCTTTTTTTATTGTGAAAATACTGTACAGAGGGCTTACAATTACATGGGCAAGATAATGAGTAGGTTTTTCATCTAGCATTGTACCCTCCTCACTTGTTTCCCCTTCCCATCTCTTCCAATTCTACCCTGCCCCCCACCCAATCCTCCTACCCCGCACTCCCCATCTCGCACTAAAGTTGTGAAGTACGTATTCAACATAAGGACTTATACATCTCATTGTTGCAATGGGTCCACAGGTATCCCTATTTAAACAATTTGTTTTTTCCCTTCCCCTCCACAAATTATACCGATATCAAATACAGTGAAAGCAGAGGTTATACCGTGGGGGAGGGACAAACAAAGCAACCAAGAAATAATCTTATAAATGTGTTATAAACAATTTCATGAAAGGAAACAAAAAACATTTGAATACATATCTTAGGGATCATTTCCATAACAACTAATTATCTGATTTTTTTCAGCTTGACTCAGACATATACTTGTTATTGCAAATAACCGAAACCATGGGACCTATGTTTCTTTGGGCCTGGCTTACTTCACTTAGTATAATTTTTCCCAAGTCTTTCCATTTCCTAAAAAATATGGCAATGTCATTCTTTCTGATGGAGACATAGAATTCCATTGTGTATATATACCACATTTTATTGATCCATTGCTCTACTGAGGGGCATGTGGGTTGATTCCATATCTTAGCTATAGTTAATAAAGCTGTAATAAATATAGTCGTGCTGGTAGCTGTAGTGTGGTCTTGTTTGTGAACATTTGGGTAAAGGCCCCGAAGTGGAATTGCTTGGTAATAGGGGAGCTCTATGTACAGTCTTTTGAGGAACCTCCATACTACTTTCCAAAGTGGTTGAACAAGTTCACACTCCCAACAACAATGCAGTAAAGTTCCCTTCTGTCCACATCCCCTCCAGCATCTGTTGTTATTAGAGTTCTTGATTTTTACATTCTAACTGGGGTGAGGTGGTATCTCAATGTTGTTTTCATTTACATTTCTTTTATGGCTAGGGAATTTTAGCATTTCTTCATGTGTCTATTGGCCATCCTTCTTTCCTCTTCAGAGAAGTTTCTCTTTAAGTTTTTAGCCCACTTATTTATTGGGCATTTGTTTCTTTGAGGATTTGTTGTTGGGGGATTTATTTATTTTTTTGAATTCCAGGTATATTTTAGATATGAGACCCTTTTCCGTTGTATGGGCTAGTGAAAATCTTCTCCCAATCTGTTGGCTTTCTCTTGATCTTTCTAGATATGTCTTTTGCCATGCAGAAAACTGGAATTTCATGCAATCCCATGTGTCCAACCTTTCTTTGATTTGTTGTGTTTCTGGGTCTCGATTAAGAAAATTTGGGCCTGTGCCAAGGAGTTCTAAGGTTTCTCCTATTCCATCCTGTAATGTTTTCAGTGTCTGATTTGACTCCGAGGTCTTTGATCCATTTGGAGTTGATTCTGGTGCAGGGTGATATATAAAGATCTAGCTTTAGTTTTCTACAAGTAGTTAAACAATGTTGCCAGCACCATTTACTGAAGAGCCTGTCTTTCTTCTATTCTATTTTTTTTAGCTCCCTTATCGAAGATTAGATGGCTATAGGTCTGTAGGTTCATTTCTGGGTTTTCAATTCCATTCCATTGGTCCTGAGGACTGTTCTTGTGCCAGTACCAAGCTGTTTTGATTACTATGGCTTTATAGGAGAGTTCGAAATTTGGCATTAATATTCATCCAGCAGTGTTCTTTCTGTTGAGTATCATTTTTGCTATTCGGGGTCTTTTATTGTTCCATATGAATTTTTGGATTGACACTTCGATTTCCTTGAAAATAATGGCAAATAATATTTAATGAATTACTTTGACCAATTATTTTGCCAGAAGAAACAAGGAAAAATATAATTCAAAATCAATTGACTTAAAAGTATGAAGAAAGGGTAGTGAAGAGAGATTAGAGAAAAGATAGAGGATTGTTTTCTCTCCAGTGGAGTATTGGGTTCTTGTTCTTGTTTCTTCCATTCTATCTTCACAAGCTTTCAAATATGTATCAGGACTGGATTATCCAGTTCAGACAGAGAACTCCTAGAAGAAAAATACTATTTGCAGCAGATATAGGTCATTCATAACCTTAGACAATCTATTTAAATCTGTTAAAAATTCTCCCCTATCCCAAACTTCCCTCTTTGTATAGCTTTGTTTGCTTTTCCCAAGACTGCCCTTCATTAACTGCCTAAAATTTTGAGAGGTCATATTCATACTCCCTAGAGACTGCTGTTTGGTTGTGATTTTTGTTTGTTTTTGTTTTTTGTTGTTTTTTTAACTGAATTTGAAAAGGTTGTGCAAGTATGTTACAATTAAACATGTCCATCTAATTGTCCTATACTCCTAGATCAGAGTCACTGCTTCCATCATTCTCAAGCAACCCTTTCTCCAAGATTTAGTTTCAATTTACCACTTCCTTTATCACGTGTGTACATTGAGTATTCTAGCTGTACTTGCCCCTTGTTCATTTTTAATTATTTCTATGCCTTTACTATAATTCCTCTCTGATTTCAAATTCCGGATAGTCATTCTGTTAAACTATCTGTTAATACTTTGAAAGGTTTATATACATTCCATGGAGTTTCAATCCTGCATATGCTTGAACTGATGTCAGCTTATATTTCCATAATTCATTCATCTGCAGTAACAATTTGCAAGACTGGAGACATGAAGCACCTAAACATGATTTTATTTCATCCATTTGGGAGAGTAATCTTTAGTCAAAAAGAACGTTAAAAATGGCTTAGAATGTATTCCTAACTACCAATTTTTAAAAATGGCTTTGCACAATGGTGTGATTGTTTTATTTTACATGGGATAATATTTTATACTACCTATAAGTTTTCAAAAAAGAAGAAAACTAAAATTTATTCTTATAGAGGAATATGATTGAAATAGAAGACAGATTTTATTTTTGGCATATCTCTGATGAGTACCCATATTCAAGACATAAAGTCATATTTCTTACTATGTTAGAGAGTTAGCGTAAGCATAAAATAATATTTCTTAATATTTTAGACAGATAGGGAAAACATAAAATAACATATGATAAGGCAACTATTTGTGACTTTTTAAAATGTACCTTATTAAATGATGAAATTTACTTTATTAGCTAAAGTTTGGGTTGGAAATTTGGGAGGCTGATCTATTTAATGCATTTCTGGAAGGCTCCTACTGAACAACACAAGTTGTGTGTGGTTCTATTTCTATACTTTAATGAATGGTTGAACGAGTTTGGCATTAGTGCTGGGTAAATAATTCAACTCTATTGTAACTTGTTCCCTACACTTGAAAAACTTGTAATGTCACTAAGTATCAACTACTTGTCAAATGTTATTTTGGCTAATGTGATTTTAAAAAGTTTATTTGAAAAGGAATACACTTTCATGAGATTAAATGTAGATTAGCATTGGTTTGAGAGTGACATTTTCATTCAGCAGAACCATGTTGTACTGAAGGCCCAGTGTTTTGAAGCACTAAGGATTTCTCAATGTTTTTCTGAATTACATTTGACCTCTAAGCCAAGTTTTCCGGGCCTTGGTAGACCAATTATGGATCTATCCTTTCAGGAACTATTTTTTGGCCCACTTATACTGGACTAAAATCTTTCATTAATCATAGGGGAGGGGAATAAAAAATAATTTTATGGCACTTTGTGAACTTGTTCACTCATATGGGCTGTTCATCTGTAAGATGAATGTTTGAATTATAGTACTTTCTCTCACATTTTGTGAGCTCATCCTTCATTTTAAGTTGCTTTCCATTTCGTAATTACTTACTACTAATTCTTGCATCTCAAGGAATTGGGGCCCTGAAATATAAGAAATGAGAAATTGAGATGGTTCTTCAATTACTTTGTGTTGGCATGTTGCATGGTCCTTGGTGAGAAGTCTTGCCCCTGTTATGTGATGATAGAGGTAACTGGGAACTGGGATCCTGTGACACATGGGACCTGCAGAAGAATAATATTTTTAGACATCTTATCAGCAAATTTGGGCATAATCAGTTGGAATGCTTCAGAAATATAGAGAAAAACAGTTTGGGACCAGTTAGTTAAAACAATAAACAGAGCATCAGAGTAAAATACCTTATAGATTAGACGAAAACAACATTTTTTGCCATGTGAATTCAGAAGACCAAGAACAGTTACAATGTATCACAAGTTTATACCAAAGACATTGCATTGATACTTTTTATATTCTAATATATATTTTAAACCTAATTACGTATATTCAAATTCTATTTACTGAATAAATAAATATCAATTTATTTGTCAAATTACCATTTAATTTTAGTAAGTTTCACTGTGTGAAATACAAAATCAGCACATATAAATATAAAATATATAACTATATATAATATAATAAAAAGTCACATGTTTTGCATTGTTCAGTTGTGGTTACTGCATCAAAGGAAACTCTGTTTTAAAGTATTATTCAATTATCTCTACATAAGTGTTTGATAGAGTTAGACCTAAAGCTTTACCATTTGTAGATTTACAGCCTGGAGGCAAGAGGAAACACTGTGATTAAAACATTACCAATTTAAGGCCTAATAATGAGGAGAAACATATGGACTTCTCCTGCGACTATGAGAATAATTAGTGATAGAAAGGGAGTAGTGTAAGTTCCTGCCTGGTTGGATGGTAGACGGGCCAGGACATTAAGTTATCATGCATATCAACAATTTTTTCACCTTCTTGGCTTTAGGTACTTTTGAAATGGTAGGTATAATAACCAATTGTATTTTGATAAAATACCTTCTAGTCTGAACAGTTCTATCTGAACTGTTCATCTCTCTACGATCCCTTAAAACTATGATTATTTTTGGGGCTGGGAAGGTGGCTCAGTGGTAGAACGCTTGCCTTGCACGCCTGAGGCCCTGGGTTCTATTCTTCAGCACCACATAAGCAAAAAGAAAAAAGCCGGAAGTGGTACTGGGGCTCAAGTGGTAGAGCGCTAGCCTTGAGCTGAAGAGCTGAGGGACAGCGCCCAGGCCCAGAGTTCAGGCCCCACGACTGGACCCAAAAAAAAACAAAAACAAAAACAAAACTATGATTAGTTTTGTTCATCTACGACAATCTATGCTGTCAGACTAACATAGTCTGGTTAGTCTGTTCCTACATGGAAGAAGGGTCAAGGTTAGGTAGTCATTTGTGCCAGTTAGACCTCATTTGTGATAATGTCAGCTGCAGAAGTTTAGAAGTAGCTCTTAAGCAAGGCTTACTTTGAATCCATTAGCACCACAAAGCTAATTCAGTTGGATAAATAAGTACTTGAAAAAGCCAGCACTTTTGGATGTAGCTATAAATAATTGAAAGTACTATCAAAATCCAAGTGAAAAATATTTAAAATAGTCATCGACAAAAAAATTTTCAAATGTGATCAATCGACTGAACAATATAATTTTTTCCCACTATTCACAGAATTTTAGGGAAATAAGATCAATAGCATTGTTAGGAACAATAAGGTTTCCTTGTTATAAGTAGGCACTCATAGATATAAGCCTGTGTAAAGATTGCATCATTAACTACTTAAATTTAGAGGATACGACATGCTTCAGCAGTATGTATACACAAATTACAATACAGAGGTTAACATAGCACTTGCACAAGGATGATATGAAAGTTTGTGAAGTATTCCATATTTTTCTTTCTTCAGATGCAAGAAATGAAAAACAGTTATTAAAATGTGGATTACAAAATTACAAGTGTAAAAATACATGTAATTCATATAATTAAATTTAGTTTGACATCAGTGTATTAAATCTTCACCTTAGAAAGAAAGGCGTTTACATAGCATAAACTTTACAAAACTTTTGAAATTAGACAACATTGTCATTTTATCCCAGAGAAAATAATATTAGGACCTAGGGAAAAAAGGAATCTCAAGCTGTTTCTATATGGAATGCAAAATGAAAGGACACATTATTGAACCTATATATTTTAAATAATGTAAAATTCAAGTATATCTAGGAGAGAATAAAATAAATTATGAACATTATACAAACATAGAATATAGGATATTTTAATATATACTTTTTCAGAAAAGCACCAGAAATACTTTAGTTTCTGTACTACTCATTTCAACAGATAAACTAAAATTATTTCTGATTAAAAAATCACAAACACTGCAGGAATCATACATGTATACAAAAACGCTTCTATAAAATTTGCCATCCAATACAGGCAATTCAGTTGGAAGTATTCCGCTGAATCCATGAATTTTTCCAGTAAGATATTTGTGTTGCCAGGAGCTGGTGGCTCACACCTGTAATCCTAGCTACTCAGTAGGCTGAGATCTGAGGATCACGGTTCAAAGCCAGCCTGGGAAGAAAAGACTGTGAGACTCTTATCTTCAATAAACTACTAGAAAACTGGAAGTGGAGCTGTGGCCTACGCGGTAGAGTGCTCACCTTGAGCTGAGCACAGGGATAGCGCCCAGGCTCAAAGTTCAAGACCCATGAGAGACAAAAAAAAGTTATTGCTCTTATTTGGATTGTGAAAATATTTTGTATGGACACAAAGGATGGACTTGCATTTTTGAAATTTAAGAAACTTAACTCAACCATTAGGACTTAGGAGAACAATTTGTACAGCCTTCCACAACTTCATAGAGGTAGTGATACATACTTATCCTTTTGGCAATATCAAACGCAAATCTAAATTGTACTAAATCAAATCTAAATTGTACTTCAGGCCTGGTTTTATATAATGTTTCTCAGAAGGAGACCCAGCATATTTTTGCTATCTCAATTATCAGCAGCAAGATATAAGGGGGTCAAGAGGCCTTTAGTTTGGGCATTGGTATCTGTATCATGATGAAGTAAGAAAGAAGCCACTCTGGTATTATTCTACATATATGCACTGTGCAGGAGTGTCCAGCCATCTACAGTTATAGCATGTGCCGCTTGAGCGACCAACTCATGGACAATGTCTAAGTGTCCACTGTAGGCTTCCAGATAAAGAGGGGTACACTAATCATCACTAATATTCACATGAGTGGCCTTTTTGGAAAGTAGTCTCTGCACTGTAGTAAGCCGAATATTTGCGGCAGTCCAATGAAGAAATTTGCTTGGATCCTTCTCCATTTTTTTCTTGCAATTGATACCATTCCTTACTTTTTCATCTTATTCCTCATCTTCCTAAGAATTGCCTAACCAGAGACTTTGAGTGCCGGTGTGAATGAGGTGTCCATGTATTTCCCTAATAGTTCACATTGGTTGAACTGGTCAGAAATATCTGGTGAATTTTCTGCATATGTTTTTTTCACCACGATTCATTTTCTCTTTTTCAAATTTTACTATTCGAAATTATTCTAACTGGAGAGTAGGGAATTGATGGAGTGCAGCGGAAAGATGTTCCTTCGTATTCAAAGGCACAGACTGAAAATGAGGACCAATGATTTCTTCATGTGCAGCTTATTCTAGGAATGAGAAAATAGGAAATAATGCCTTCTATATAAATGATTTGGGAAATGGCAGAGCAAAAAGTGAAATGATGAAACCAAAAGTAGAAAAGCAGAATAAATTAGGATAATTATGGAACAATCATATTATCTCTGAGAACCATGAAAGAGAGAGAAGTGAGAGACAGATGTGCAATGACCTAGCTAGCCACAAAATCCATGCTCTGATCAATTTACAGAACAATCAAAATTTTATTTTTAAAAAGATGGATGTAGAATTTATGTATTTACTTGAAATTAGTAAATACATTTTTAGTAGCCTACATAAAGAGACATAGCTTTGACCAAATTACAGACAATAATCTAAATCATTGATAATTCTAGTAACAGATATGATTGAAATTATTTGAATCACACTTTCTTGTACAATGAAGGAATAGGTCAAAGCTAGTAAAGCAGCTAGAGATGTTCCTACCCTTCTCCCTAAACTTAATAATTTCTGGTTTGTAAAATTCTTCTTTGCTGTTCTTAGCCCAATAATATGTAATTGTTGATGTTGAATAGACTGTATCTGTTGAACTAGATTGTATCTGCATTTTTTTTTATTTTTTATTTTTTGTCGGTCGTGGGGCTTGAACTCTGGGCCTGGGCGCTTTCCCTCAGCTCTTCAGCTCAAGGCGGGCACGCTACCACTTGAGCTACAGCGCCACTTCCGGTTTTCTGGTGGTTTTTATTGAAGATAGGAGTCTCAGGGTCTCTCCTGCCCGGGCTGGCTTTGAACCGCGATCCTCAGATCTCAGCCTCCTGAGTAGCTAGGATTATAGGCATGAGCCACCAGCGCCCGGCTGTATCTGCATATTTTTGACTGTGCAATTACAGGACTTTGGATGATGCTTGCATTAAAATGGTGTTCTAGTACAAAACTGGCGTTACTTTCATACCAAATGGGAAGAACAAGCTGGAAAAACAAAAGAAAAATGGCAATTCCGGGTATCTCAACTCCGGCTCAAATAATTAGGTGACAGATCAGATAATGAATAATCCAGAGGAGAGTCCCCAAAAAGCCCTACAAACACTACTGGTAAACATGGTGAATGAAAAGATTGAAAACCTGCAAAGGACTCAGTATGAGCATGATAGGAAGAAAGAGGACGCAAACCAAAGATCAAAACAGCTCATGGGCATGAGGAAGCTACTCTAAGCTTAATACTGGAATTGCGTGAGCAGGTTGAGAACACTCAAAGTGAAATAAAGGAATTGTGTAAGCAAGCTGAGAACAATCAAAGAGAAAGAAAGAAATTGAATGAGCAGTCTGAGAACAATTAAATAGAACTACAGGATTTGAATGAATGTGAGGAAGCTAATCAAAGAGTAATACAAGAATTGGGAGAGCGGGATGCGAATAGACAAAGATTACTAGAGACATTCATGGAATCCATTAACAGACAGCTGAAAGAAGTCAGGGAGACCACAGCATGAATGGAGCCCAGCAGAAGGAATGGGCTTCCAAGGAAACCATAACCAATCAACTAAACGATTTGCGAATAAACACTGAACACCAAATTAAGGAAGTATAGAAGTTCATACAAGATCTAAAACAAAGCTCCAACAAAGAATTTGAAGCCACTAAAGCTGACCAATTAAAAGGAACAGATAAAAAACAAAGTAGAAAGACTCGACAGTAGGTTAGACCATGCAGAAGATTGAATCTCGGGCATTGAAGACAGCGTAGATATTATAGAAAAGAACATACAACCATCCAAGACAAATCCAAGAAATATGATAGATTTATTCAACACTTGGAAGACACTATCAGAAGGCCTAATCTGAGGATAATGGGTGTAGAGGAGCACCAAGAGACAGAAGTTAATGGTTTAGGAAATTTTTTTAACAGGATCCTAGCAGAGAACTTCCCAAACATGCAAAGAAAAAAAGACCTATTCAGATACAAGAAGATTTTAGAACCCTAAATAGACCAGACGAGAACAGGACATCCCATCATCACATTACAATCCACACAGGATAAATTCAGACCAAGGAAAAGATCCTTAAATATGTCGAGGAGAAAAGTTCAATCACCTATAAGGGCAATCCAATTAGAATCACCTCAGATTTCTCAGCAGAGACAATTATAGCAAGAAGAGCCTGGAATGATGTATGCCATGCCATAAAGAAAAACAACGATGAACGGAGAATACTGTACCCAGGTAAACTCTCCTTCATAACCGAAGGTCAAATAAAAATCTTCGATAGCAAAGAAATACTGAAACATTATATCTCCACCAAACCAGCCCTACAAAATATTCTTAAAGATGTCCTACACATAGAAAACCAACAAGACCACAATAAAGGCCAAGAAACCAAACACAAACAGAATCCAAGAACCATAGGAAGAACCCAATTGGCATAGCCCCCAATCAGGTGGATAAAATGGCAGTAACTCCCAAATACCTTTCAGTTTTATCTCTCAACATTAATGGACTTAACTCTCCAATTAAGAGACATAGAGTCTCTAGTTGGATTAAAAAGCAAGATTCTTCTATCTTCTGTCTTCAGTAGTCACAACTTGCCCATAAAAACAAACACATCGTGAATGTGAAAGGCTTGAACAAAATCTACCAAGGAAATGACCACCATAAACAGGCAGGAGTAGCAATCCTAATATCAAATAAAATAGACTTCAAATTAAAATTAGTGAGAAGAGATAAAGAAGGTTGCTACATATTAATTAAGGGATCTCTCCTTCAGGAGGATATTACAATTCTAAATATTTATTTGCCAAACAATAGAGCACCCAAATTTATCCAAGAAATATAACTTTAAATCTCACATAGATCCAAAGACATTAATTGTTGGGGAATTATATACACCACTATCCACACTACATAGATCATCTCAGCAAAAAACTAAACAGAAAAACTGCCAATCTAAACAGCTGCATAGATCAACTGATTTCGCAGATATCTAGCGAATATTTCATCCAGCAGCATCAGAGTACACTTTTTTCTCAGCAGCACATGGAACAGTTTCCAAAATACATCACATTTTATGTCACGAATCAAACTTGTCAAAATTCAGAAACATTGAATTCATATTTTGCATTTTCTCAGTCCACAAGGGAATAAAATAAGAACTCAACACCAAAAGCCACCAAAGAAAGTGCAGTAACTCATGTAGGCTGAACAACACACTTTTGGATCACCAGTAGGTAATTGAAGACCTTAGAAACAAAGTTCAAATGTTCAAGATATTCAAAAAATGAGCACAGAAATTATCTGCTCCTCTGGGAAGCAGGACTCAGAGGCCGAGTTTATAGCTCTGAGTTCTTACATCAAAAACTTAGAGAGATCTGAAACCAACAATTTAATGAGACAGCTGAACCTCCTTGAAAAAGAGCAGCAAGATAAATCCCAATCCTGTAGACAGAAAGAAATAATTAAAAGTAAATCAGAATTAAATGAATTAGAATAAAAAAAAACAGGAAGAATCAACAAAATGAGAAGGTTCTTTCAAAAAATTAACAAAATTGACAGACCCTTAACAAATCTTATCAGAAAAAGAAGAGAACGCACCCAAATAAATAAACTCAGAAATGAGAATGGAAACATCACTACAGAAACAACCAAGAGTCAGAAGATTATAAGGGAATACTGCTCAAAACTTTATGCTAATATGTTTGAGAACTTGGCAGAAACGAACCTTTTCCTGGTAAATATTGCCATGCCGAAACTAAACCAAGATGAGCTAAACCAGCTTAACAGGTCAATATCAAGCATTGAAATAGAAACAACAATAACAGACTTCCCATCTAAGACAATCCCAGGACTAGATGTTTTTTACAGCAGAATTCTACAAGGCTTTCAAAGCAGAGCTCACACCAATACTCCTCTAAATCTTCAATGAAATTGAAAGAGTAAGTTCACTACCAAACTTATTCTATGAAACCATCATAACTCATCCCCAAACCAGACAGGAACTCATCAAAAAAGAGAAATATAGACCTATTATTTTGATGAACATTGATGCAAAATGTCTCAACAAAATTTTGGCCAATCGACCTCAACAATTCATCCAAAACATCATACACAACGATCAAACAGGATTCTTTTCAGGGATGCAAAGTTGGTTCAATATACGCAAATCGATTAACATAATTCATTTCATCAACAAGATCAACGATTGTCTCAATAGATGCAGAAAAAGCATTTGACAAGATCCAACACCCCTTTATGATGAAGGTTCTGGAAAAATTAGGAATGCATGGAACATTCCTCAATACCATAAAGGCTGTATATGACAAGCCTACAGCCAGCATTATAGTCAATGGTGAAAAACTAAAGCCATATCCTCTAAACTCAGGAATGACACAAGAATGTCCACTCTCTCCACTTTTCTTCAATCTAGTATTAGGATGCCTCGCTACAGCAATAAGATAAGATGAAAACATAAAGGGGATCCAAATAGGGAAAGAAGAAGTAAAATTCTCCCTTATTGCTGATGACATGATGTTGTATATAAAGAATCCCACAGAGCCAACTCCCAAATTACTTAGGTGATTGAAAAACTTTGGTAAAGTAGCAGGGTATAAAATTAACCATAAAAAATGGTTTTTCTGTATGCCAACAATGAGAAAAGTGTGGCTGAAAGCAACTCCATCTCAAATAGCCCCACAAAAAAATAAAATACCTAGGACTTAACTTAACCAAAGAAGTGAAGGATCTCTATGATGAAAACTTTAAAAACCTGAAGGAGGAAATCAAAAGACAACTTAGGAAGTGGCAAAAACTCCCATGCTCCTGGATTGGAAAGATCAACATTGTGAAAATGGAAATACCTCCCAAGGCTATCTACTAATTTAATGTGATAACTATCAATATTCCAATCTCATTCTTCAAGGAAATAGAAGAGGCAATATAAAAATTCATATGAAACAATAAAAGTGCCCGAATAGCAAAAATGATCCTTAACAGGAAGAACAGTGATGGAGAAATATCAATAACTCTACTACAAAGCCATAGTAATCAAAACAGCTTGGTACTGGCACAAAAACCGACCTCAGGAACAATGGAATAAAATTGAATAACCAGAAATGAACCTACAGACCTATATCCATGTTATCTTCGATAAGGGAGCTAAAAAATAGAATAGAAGAAAGACAGTCTCTTCAATAAAGGGTGAAGGCAAAATTGCTTAACTACTGTAGAAAACTAAAACTAGATCCATATATATCACCCTGCAACAAAATCAACTCCAAATGGATCAAAAACCTCGGAGTTAAAGCAGACAGTCTGAAAACATTACAGTATGGAATAGAAGAAACCCTAGGTCTCCTTGGCACAGGTCCAGATTTTCTCAATAGAGACCCAGAAACACAACAAATCAAAGAAAAGTTGGACAAATGGCATTGCTTTAAATTGCAGAGCTTTTACATGGCAAAAGACATAGCTAGCAAGATCAGTGGAAAGCCCCCGGATTGGGACAAGACCTTCACTAGCCATACAACGGACAAGGGTCTCATATCCTAAAGATATCTGGAACACAAAAATTTAAATCCCCCAACAACAAATCCTCAAAGAAACAACTGCCCAATAGATAAGTGGGCTAAAGACTTAAAGAGAAACTTCTCTGAAGAGGAAAGAAAGATGGCCAATAGACACATGAAGAAATGCTCCATAAAAGTAATGCAAATCAAAACTACATTGAGATACCACCTCACCCCAGTTAGAATAGCTAGAATCAAGAACTTAATAACCACAGACGATAGAGGAGATGTGGACAGAGGGAACCCTATGACATTGTTGATGAGAGTGTAAACTTGTTCAACCACTTTGGAAAGTAGTATGGTGTTTCCTCAAACGACAACACATAGAGCTCCCTTATGACCCAGTAATGCCACTTTTGGGCATTTACCCAAATGATCACAAACAAGATCATACTAAAGCTTCCAGCACAACTATGTTTATTGCAGCCTTATTTACCATAGCTAAAATATGGAACCAACCCAGATGCCCCTCAGTATATGAATGATCAAGAAAATGTGATGTATATAACATATATTATAATATATATATATATTTATATATATATATATATATATATATATATATAATGGAATTATATGCCTCCATCAGAAAGAATGACATTGCCCCATTTTTTAGGAAATGGAAAGACTTGGAAAACTTTATATTAAGTGAAGTAAGCCAGGCAAAGAAATATAGGTCCCATGGTTTCCCTTATTTGTAATAACTATTATATGTCTGAGACAAGCAGAAACTGTCAGACAAGTTGATGCTAGGTGAAATGAACCCCAAGATAACGATTCAAATGTTTTTTTTTTCTTGCGATTGTTTCCAACATATTTATAAGATGATTTCTTTTTTGCTTTGTATGTACCTTCCCCAGGCTATAAGCCCTGCTTTCACTCTATTTGATATTGATATCATTTGTGGAGAGGAAGGGAATAAACGAACTGTTTAAATGGGGTTACAGGTAGACCCATTACAACAATGAGATGTGCAAAAACTTATGTTGAAAAACGAATTTTACAACTTAGGCGAGGTAGGGGGTGAGGGGTGTGGAGGTGTGGTAGGGGTGTGTGGCATTGGCTGGGTTGAGATTGGAATGGATGTTATGGGGAAACAAAGGAGGAGGCAACCATGCTTGATAAGAAATGTACTCACTATCTTGCCTATGTAATTGTAACCCATCTGTATGGTATTTTCATAATACTAATAAAAAAAAGATTAATAGTTCCTATTTTATCCCAGTCCTGTTTGTTTTTGCCAGTCCAGGAGCTTGACCTCAGTGAATGGGCAGTGTTCTTGAGCTTCTATTGCTCAAGGCTAGTGCTCTAACACTTGAGCCACAGCACCACTTCTGGCTTTGATGTAGTACTGAGGAATCAAACCCAGGGCTTTATGCATGCTAGGCAAGTACTCTATTACTAAACCACATTCCCAACCCTAGTTTCTATTTTCTTGTCATAGGAAAATATTTATTATCTTTCTTTTCAATGTGTCAGAATCATGCACTTACTTTTACACATACACATTTTCATACTTATTAGAAGGTGGTTTGAATATCCAAGAATGAGATAAATTGAGGGGATTATGTGTAAGAGTTATACAGTGTCATGTCATATTAGGGAGCTTAGCTCAATGATTTCTTTTGACTTGTACTAATGAGTATGTTAAGAATTATTTTCTTAGTGACTAGTAGTTTAACATTGATCTGATCAGAACATGCTAGAACATATTTCCAAAGATGGGAGGTAGTAGATAATGGATATTTTCATTATTTAGTTTCTAGCTATGCACCAGTCGCTCAGGCCTATGAACCTATGTACTCAGGAGGCTGAAATCTGTTGATTGCTATTTGAAGCCTACACAGGCAGAAACATCCATGAGATTATTATCTCCACTTAATCCCCCAAAAAGTTAGAAGTGGCACTTTGGCTCAAGTGGTAGAGTGCTTGCCTTGAGCAAAAAGGAGTTCAGGGACAGTGACCTGGTGAGAGTTAGGGACCCAGGACTATAAAACAAAACAACATAAAATAAAATAAAATAGTTTCTTTGGATCTTTAGTTGGATTACTACACTAGAAGTCATGTGGTTAGAGATAGCTGATTTCAATATCTAGCTTCAAGTTGGAGAAACACATCCTCTTTCTATGCCTCATAGCTGAGCAACTGTTGCCACCTCAGGCCATGCAAAAGAGTAACAAGACCCAGGACTCATGCCCCAAGAGCTCATGTCAATGCCCATGGTCACGGTGATAAGACTCATGTCTCTCACTTTCCAATACCCAGATAACCCTCTAATATGGTACATATGTACAAGTTTACATATATATATATCTGTATATATATATGTATATATATATATGTATATATATATGTGTGTGTGTGTGTGTGTGTGTGTGTGTGTGCATGTATGTATAAACACACACACACACACACACACACACACACACACACACACACACACACACAGAAATTCCAGTCATCCATCTCAGAGCACGATAGACTAAAATTTGTAACTAAATGGAAAGACTGGGAAAGCATTTCATTAAGGGAAGTAATCCAGACCCAGAGAACACAGGCTGCATAGTTTCCCTTATTTGTGGCAGCTAGGCTGCTCCAATAAATCCAGAAGCCAGTACACTGGATTTTGTGCTAAGGGTTATAGCTGAATTACCTGAAGCACAGTGGACTCTATGAAGAGGAAAATAGTATGACTTTCATGTTCTCTGAAGAAATGTTTAATGGTCTGACAAGAAAATAAAAACTTCAAAAGTTTGTCAGTTGTCAATAACTTAGTAAAGAAGCATGCTCTTATATGAGTGGACCAGACTGAACATAGTCACACACATTTTAGCAACTAAAAATCCAAAGCCTACTGTCAGCACAAATAAACGTGTCTTGTTTAAAATTTTAATCTATTTCTATTTCCTGACTTTCCAGACCAAGAATTATTTTCTTACAAGGGAATATGAAAACAAAAACATCCATTTCTGGATATTTGCATGAGGTTAGTTGTTCTTTCTCAGAAGTTTGTCTCAATGCAAACAAACAAGAAACTTAAATGCTGAGGAAAATAAATGTTATTTTTTCATCATACCATAAAAAGAATGTAAACTCTGAGCAAGGTATAATGACAAGCAAAAATAAGGCAAATGACAGAAGTTTCAGTGAAGTAAACTTCTTTGTTCACATTGCCATCTTAAATCCCTCACCTCTGTGTTCCTCTAGTACACAGCTGAGAATCTGGCAGTCCTCTCAAGAAGCAGAGCAGAATGGACAGTCTCCACACAGGTCAGATGAGCACAGTGAGTTGAAAGGTACCCAAGGTAGGTGTTTCAGTATGGGAAGCTGTTGGATTTACTATTCTTTCCTTATATCTTAACCAACACATGTTCATGCCAAGGTCCAGAAATGTAGATGTAAGACTATCAAAACCAAAGGTGAAAAACAAATGATCAAGCATGAAAGTTAAATGTTTCAAACAGAAATGTGGTAGTGCATGACTGTAATCCCAGAACTCAGGAAACTGAGGCAGGGGCATTTATTCACTTTCAGTCCAGCAAGGCAATAAAGCCAGGTTTTTCCTTATGAGGCTCAGGTATCCTATCATCACTTGCCAAAGAATAACTACTTGCACAAGAAGCACCATCTGGGATTTCCATGGCACCCTCTCCACCTTTACATTCATTGGCTTTACTACCTTCTTCTCTATCACTGCCCATTTCCCAGTCAATCAACTGTAATTAATCTCCCTTGTCCCCCTCTTTTGCACACAAAGTATTCCTGCCTATTCCAGTGCCATTCCCATTCTTTCTCTGTATTTTAGACAGTGTCCTATCTTCATTTGAGTGATCATTTCACTGGAACACCATGCTATACTTGTGAGCTCAATGTGCTAGATGTGGTTGTTTCTTTCTTTGGTCATGGAGCTAATTCAATATCCTGTTTGGTAATAACTGACTTTAGGCAACTATTGGCAAAGTTTCAGAGGTGTTCTGAAATTCTCTACACACGTGAGCCATGCTTTAGAGTAGGAGGAAGCCTCTGTGACCATTGTCCTAAAATTTGCTCTTCTTACCACGGTGGACACTTCTGGAAAAGAGGGATACTCTATGTACCACATCCTTTTCCTCTGGCGTCTGATGGTGCCTTCACCAGAGACATGTATCATCCTGTGCTAGAATAATGCTTTAGAAAATGTAAGACAAAATCTAATAAAGGAAGCACAAGGAAATTATACATTGTTCAGTGTGAAAATATAAAATTCACAGTGAATCAAAATTTATGGGGTCAAACCTCCATTTTCAGAGGCCTTGAAGGTCAAGCTATCATACTAGTTCTTCATGTCTGTGTGTAACATTTATAGTCAGGCTCTTCTTGTGGTCATGTAGGTCCTATTGACCACCAGGAGTCACTGGAAGTCCAGGGTACATTTGGTACATGTGTGGAGGGGTTCTCCTTGAGGACCTATTGGGCATTAACAGGACAGGGATGAGGGTGAGCAGCCAAAAAGGAGGCAGCAATAAAAGTAGGGGAGGCTGCAATAGTGGCTACAGTGGCAGCCTGAAACCCGAAGGGCTACAGCATTGTCACTGCAACCTTTGTAACTCATGCGCTCATGGGGAGCTCAAGTAGCATGCACAGAGCAGGGAAAAGTGGGGTATCCTGAAGCCAACCTTCAGACAGCTGTGGCGGTGCAAACTGAGGATTGACACTCAAACATACTGGACTGGACAAGGAGGCTCCAAGGTCAACAGGGGCCTGGGCAGGTCTATTGGTTTTGAAACTCTAGGAAAAGTAACACCCTTTACCCAAAAACTTAGGAAAAGCAAATCTGATCAATCTCAAGGATTGCTTTATGCCTTCCTTTCCTGCTGGGATTCTTCTTTGCCATTCTTTAGGGCTCCAGTTTCACACAGAAGACAAGAACATGAATATGTCAAAGCATAAATCAAGATGCACATTGTCATCTGAATTCCAGACAGACCCTGCATGACATGGATTTAGTTCTAAGTTAAAAATATGCCTGTGCTGCCATACGGGGTCAAGGCTCCCAGGGACCAAGGCTCCTGCCTGCTAAGACACAAGCTGTAGTGGAACAATCTGGAAGCACTGAGGACAGCATAGCACGTTGTACTCCCACCTGATATTCAACAAGAAATGGCTGCTAACAAAGTCTCTGAACAGGTTCCAATTGACCCCAATTGTTCTCTTTTTCCTCTCCTGAGATTTTATAAAGCACTAGATGTATAAGATTCTTATGTGTGTGTGCCAGTCATAAGGCTTGAACTCAGGTCTTAGGCACCATCCCTGAGCTACTGTGCTCTCAGCTAGTGCTCTTCTACTTGTGCCACAACTCCATTTCCAACTTTTTGGTGGTTAATTGGAAATAAGAGTTTTACATACTGCCTAGTTTGGCTTTGATCTGTAATTCTCAGATCTCAGCCTCCTGAGTACCTAGGATTATAAGCATGAACCATTGACACACAGCATAGATCTGTAGCTCTTAAGAAGTTAGTTATTATTACCTTTTCACAAACATATGACTTTGTTTTTTTTATCTTATTTTTGTTTTTACTTATTGATTGGATGGTTGCAATATAGGGAATGGAACACAGAATTTTGTACATATATGTATCACCTACATATCTCCATGACCAGAGATAAATGAGCCAAACAGACATAGTGGCACATGTCTATACTCCCAGCTATTTTAGAGGTGGATTTGGGGATGTTCAATGCCAGCCCTGGACAAAATTTAACAAGAGACCCCATTTCAAAAAGAGGTTGAACCTGATGGTATATGACTGTAACCCTAGCTATTTGAGAAGCAAGATGATAGAGATTAGAAGCCAGTCAGTGCAAAAATAAATACCTTATAAGAAAAAAAATAACTAAAGCAAAGGAAATAAAAAGATAAATAGGCCTACTATTATACTAAAACAACCTATTCAAGATAAAATAGGAAGTTCTGGTTTCTCTCAGTAACAACCCAACACATTTTAAGATCTTCGGTATGAGGTTTTAAGACCTAGATTACATTTGTTACATTCTCATTTATTTTGGTCATTAAAGTCAGTTGGATTTGATAGTATATTTACAACCTAATTTCTATCAATATTTATCTAATTTCTCATTGAATTTCAGATCTCATTGTTTATAATGTGAGGTGTGTGTGTGGTGTGTGTGTGTGTGTTTGTGTGTGTGTGTTTCTGGGGATTGACCCAGCACCTTCAATTTGCGAGGCTAGTTCTCTACAACTCATCTAGCAGGGATTGCAGGTATGTATTACCATATTCAGCATCATTGTCTCATAACAAATCTTCAGTACTTACTGGAATCCATACCTAAGCAGTCATCTTCAGAAAGTGTGTGCAGGGATGGTCTATGTGAGCCCCTGCTCACCTCACATATCAATGGGAAGGAGGAAGTGATGACATCTGATGATTACCATGGTAGGTAGCATCTTGGTTATTTGTCAGCAATCACTCCCCGAGGTAAATGTAAGGTCCGCTCCTGGATGGCGAGCAGACTCCACACTCCTCGCAGCAAAGTCTCCACCCAGTACCTGCGTTACCTAGGCAACTGGGACACCTGGAAGAGGTCACATCTGCATCCGCTGAGGTCACATCTGAATTTGATGTGGCCACACCTTTCCCCACCCAGACCCTACATAAGGGCTAACCCAGGCCCAGACTCTCCTTTTTTCTCTCTCTTTGTTCGTTTCTAGCTCTTGCTGCTCTTTTCTTACTCTTTTGCTCTCTCCCTTTCCCAGCCACGTGACGTGCCAACCTTGCCTGGAACCAGCAGGTCTACCCCTTACCTGAATACCACGTGAGTGCTACTGTTCTTACCCCTCTCTCTTCTCTTTTCTGGCTCTTTTCTCTCTCTTTCCTCTCTTCCCAGCTCTCTCTCATTCCCAGGCCTTTCCCAGCCACGAGGAGTGCCAACCTGGCCTGGTCCCAGCAGGTCTACTGAATAAACCCCTTACCCGAATACCACGTGCGTGGTGCAGTTCTTACTCGGCTACCTCTTTTTAAAAACCTAACAGTAAACACGTCTCAATTAACCCTCACAGAAACTCTGTGAGACTGAGAATCATATCCCAGTTTGGGAGATAGAAAACTCAGGCCCAGAGAGGTGAGGTGAGGAGCTATTCTAGGTCAAATAGGATGTGACTAACAGGAAAAGTAAGGCTTCTCTAACAGAGAACTTGACTGGATTAAAATTAGAATTCTTGGTTCCCCATATCTTGGGGCATTAAATGAAATCTAGAATGTGGAATGCTTAATATGGATTCTGTTTCTGAATATATGATTCCTGAATTCTCATAGAAGTGGTAATTGTATTTTCTTCTTTTGGTACTCCTGGGGATTGAACTGAGGATTTCTCACTTGCTTAGCTTGCTCACTGCCAGATTGTTTGTTTCCTCTTGAGGGATGCTCCTAACCTTTTCCTTATTATTTTATGCATGGTGCCTTGAAGATTTTTTTTACGAGGTTAGCTTCAAACTGAAATCCTTCTCCTCTCAGCTATAGAGGAGCTAGGATTACAGATGTGAGCCATTGGCACCTGCCTCCTGAAAGACTAACTTTATGTTTGTAATTAAAAGTAATTATGGGCTGGGCCTTGTTTTAAATCAATCACTAGGTTAATTTAATCTGGAACATACTATACATATTTTGTTTTATATTTTGAAATCTGTTTTTGAATGATTTCCCCCTTTTAGAGTTCAGATAAATTTTCTGCTACTATGTTTTATTTCCTTTTTCTTTCTTCCATTTTTTTCCTTCCCTTTCCCTTTGCATATCTCCTCCTCCCTTTCACTCTGGGCCCCTCCTTGTCTCCCTCTCCCTCTTATTCTCATTCTCTCCCTCCCTCTCTCCTCCTCTCTGTGGAACCCAGGAACTCACACATACTAGACAAATACTCTGACACTGAGAAACACCCACTTCCACCCATAAGTTCAAAAGTTTTAGTTATGTCGACTGCTGGTGACTCAAGTTTCTAATACTAGATGCTCAGGAGACTAAGATCTAATGGTTGTGGTTCAAATCCAGCCTAGGTAAGAAAGTCCATGAGAGTCTTATCTCCAATTAACCAGCAGAAAACCAGATATCGAGCTATAGCTCAAAGTGGTACTGCATTAGCCTTGAGCAATAAAGCCCATGGAAAGTGCCTAGGTCCTGATTTCAAACACCATGACCCACAAAAAATAAAGATGAATGCAAAAGTTATTATTTTCCTTCTTTAACTGCGAGCCTGTACTGTCCCAAAAGGCCCAAATTTCAGATGATTTCTGCATGACATTGGCTTCTCAACTGAGACAAACCTCATTATCTATTGAATGTTAATTATTAAATTCTACTAAAGTCCATCTCCAGGGTTTATCCTCCAGCCTTCTCTCTTTTCTTATCTTTGATAATTAATTACTCTGATTACATTCTTGTTTTTTTTTGCAGGACTGGGACTGAGCTATGGCATTACTTATGCTAAGCAGGGGGCTCTACACACAGCTAATATTCCAATCCCCACTCTGATGACTTCAGATATCTCCTTTCAGCAGATGGATCTCTGTGAGGTCCATAATTCCAGAAACCATCCACTCTTCCAGGGAGCAATTCAAGTCAGCATATCTGCTGCCATCAACTCAGGCTGGCTTGACAACTGCCACATATTGGCAGCCTAAAGCATCAGGAACGTATCTGTGCTCAGTCTTAAAATGGTGCAAGGCAAGATCAAGGTGTGCTTTCTTCTTGGTCTCTCTTCTTGGGGTGTGGTACCTATCCTGGGTCTTCCCATGGTCCACTATATGGATGCATCTGTGTCCATCTATTGTCATTTTCATATAAGAACACCAGATGTGTTAGAAGACAACCCACCTAGATTGTCTCATTTAACTAAATAGTGTGTGTGTGTGTGTGTGTGTGTGTGTGTGTGTGTGTGTGTGTGTGTGTGTGCATGCGTGCGTGCATACACATGGGCTGGTAGTATGGCTTGATCTCAGACTCACAACCCTTGCTTGACTTTTTGCTTAAGGCTCATACTTTACCACTTGAGCCACAGCTGATCTTCTGGTTTTTGCTCATTGGAGATAAAAGTCTCACAGATTAGTGTGGCCTCAAACTTGGATATTAAGATTTCAGCCTTCAGGTCCATAGCTAGGATTACAGACATGAGCCACCAGTGCCCATCTAAATTTCTCTTCAAAGACCCTTTTCTGGGGGTTGGGAATATGTTTTAGTGGAAAAGTGCTTACCTAGCATGCGTGAAGTCCTGGGTTCAATTCCTTAGTACCACATAAACAGAAAAAAGCATGAGGTGACACTGGGGTTCAAGTGGTAGAGTACTAGATGAGCAAAAGAAGCTCAGGGACAGTGCCCAGGCCCTGAGTTCAAGCCCTTGGAGTGGTAAAGAAGAAGACCCTCTTCCCCAATAAAGGCTCATTCAGAGATATTGATGTATAGAATCTCAACATGTGAATTTTGAAAAGGACACAATATAGTCCCGAACAACAGCTAACACCAAAGCCCTTACATCCATACATGAAGAGGAACTAGTACTATGTTTTTCTTCTTGGGTCTAATACTTGTTTACCTTGCTCATTTTGTGAAAGATGGCTAGTTTGTCCCACACCATATTTGCAAACCAAATTGTCTGTCCACATGAATTCCTAATTAATCTCACAATGACTCTAAAGTCTGTTCTATATTAACTTTTGGAGAACTTTCCTAGAACTCCCAACACTTTTTGTATAAAATTTGAGTAAAAAACTTAAAGTGGCATTTAAAAATGAGATGAGAAAATACTTTGTTCACTTTTTGTCAATCATGGGGCCAGAACTGAAGGCTTGGGCACTATCCCTGAGACTTCTTTGCTCAAGTCCAGTGATCTACCACTTTGAGCTATAGTGCCACTTCCACTGAATTGTGTGTTTGTAAAAATCTTTAAGACTACTTGAAGCCTTCAATTTGCTTTGGCCACATCACTTATATAAACTGTCTAATATGCTAACCAGGACTCTTTCCTGAGTAGCAGTGAGCAGCTAAGTACCCATACCCTCTTGAGTTCAAGCAGTTGATTTGATAGCTTCTAAAAATTTAAAAATCCCACCTCTTCTAAAATGAACCATATTACATGTGTATGTAGGGGAGCCCAGTCTTACCCCTGCTGTTAGGCTCAGATGAGGTGTTGCCCAAGGAAGAGGAGAAGCCTTTCAACAGACAGACTAATGATCTGGAGGAAGATCGCAGAGGAGAAGCTGGAGGCCAAACAAACTCTGGCATAGAAATCGGTTTGAAATATCCAGTAAGCAGTCATATGCTAGAGAATCACATCAAGTGTGCCATCAGAGTACAGAGACTTGGCCAGAGAGAAAAAATTCAAGCAGCTTGGTTAAGGAGACAGATCTGAGCACTTGCTGGTCTCTGCAGCTGCGGCCGCTGTGGCTACTGCAGTGGCCTCCATATCAATAGAGAGTGCCCAGGACACAGACAACAAACACTGTGAACTAGTGGATTCTATTCACCACCAGCAAGAACTGACAAGGAAGATGTGAAGGACCTCTACAATGAAAACTTTAAAAACCTGAAAATGGAATTAAAAACAAATCTTAGGAATTAGAAACCCTTCCCCCCCCCAAAAAAAAATGCTCCTGGATTGGAAGGAACAACATCGTGAAAATGGCAATATTTCCAAAGGCTATGTACAAATTCAATGCGGTACCTATCAATGTTCTGACCTCTTTCTTCAATAAAATAGAAAAGGAAATCCAAAAATTCAAATGGAAGAATAAAAGACACCAAATAGCAAAAATGAGTCCTTACAGAAAGAACGTTGCTGGAGGAATATAAATACCAAACTTCAAACTCTACTACTAAGCCATAGTCACCAAAACAGCTTGGTACTGGCACAAGAACAGACTTAAGTACCAATGGAATAGAACTGAAAACCCAGAAATGAACCCACAGACTTTCAGCCACGTAATCTTTGATAAGGAAGCTAAATAAATAGAATGGAAGAAAGACAGCCTCTACAGTAAATGGTGCTGGAAAATTTGGTTAATTGCCAGTAGAAAACTAAAGCTAGATCCTTATATATCACACTGCACCAGCATCAACTCCATATGGATCAAAGAACTCAAAGTCAAAGCAGGCACTCTGAAAACATTATAGGACGGAATAGGAGAAACACTAGTTTTCCTTAGCACAGGCCAAAATTTTCTTAATAGAGACCCAGAAACACAACAAATCAAAGAAAAGTTGGACAAATAGGATTGCATGAAGAAGCAGAGTTTCTGCATGGCAAATGACATAGCTAGCAAGATCAATAGAAAGCCCACGGACTGGGAAAAGTTTTCACTAGCCATACAACAGATGAGGGTCTCATATCTAAAATATACATGGAACACAAAAAATTAAATCCCCCAACTACAAATCTTCAAAGAAACAACTGCCTGATTAAAAAGTGGACTAGAGACTTAAAGAGAAACTTCTCTGAAGAGGAAATGACCAATAGACCTATGAAGAAATGCTCAACCTTCCTACCCATGAAAGAAATGCAAATGAAAACAATACTGAGATTCCACCTCACCCCAGTTAGAATGGCTATGATCAAGAACTCTAATAACAACAGATGCTGGAGGGGATGTGGCCAGAAGGGATCCCTACTACATTGTTGGTGGGAGTGTAAACTTGTTCCACCACTTTGGAAAGCAGTATGGAAGTTCCCCAAAGACTCCACATAGAGCTCCTCTCTGACCTAGAAATCCCACTTTTGGGCATTTACCCAAATGATCACAAACAAGGCTATTCTAAGGCTACCAGCACAACTATGTTTATTGCAGCATTATTTACCATAGCTAAGCTAAAGAACATACCCAGATGCTCCTCAGTAGATGAACGTATCAAAAAATGTGTCATATATATATACAATGGAATTCTATGCCTCCATCACAAAGAATGACATTGCCTCATTTGTGACGAAATGGAAAGACTTGGAAACAATTATATTAAGTGAAGTAAGCCAGGTCCAAAGAAACATAGGTCCCATGTTTTCCCGTATTTGCAATAACTAGTATATGTTTTGGACAAGCAGAAAAAGTGAAAAGCTATGTAGACATGACCATACAAGATGATGTTAAGCGAAATGAACCCCAAGATAGAGACATAAATATCCTCTATCTTGCTTGCTATTGTTTCTAAAGTATTCATAATGTACCATGTGAGTTTTTTGTTTCTTTTTATGTTCCATCCCCGGGTATAACCCCTGTTTTCACAGTATTTGATATCGGTGACCTGCATCTTTTATATACACTTCTCTAATGCAGGGAGTGGAATGGAAAAAACAAAATGCTTAAATAAGGATACAGGTTGATCCACTGTAACAATGAGATGAACTTTACAACTTCAGTGGCAGGGGGTGGGGATGGGGGAGTTTGGGCAGTGTAGTTGTGGAGGTGTGAGGGAAGGGATGGTAGGGGAAAAACAAAGGATGAGGCAAAAATGCTCGATAGGAAATGTACTCATTATCTTGATCATGTAATTCTAACCACTCTGTACAGTATTGTTACAATAAAAATGTTCAAAAAAGAAATGTTCTCATAACATTATGTATGTAACTGTATCTCCTCTGTACATTATCTTCATGGTAAAATTAAATTTAAGAAACAGCAAAGAAAAAACAGACAACACTTGTCACCATCTGACCAATAAGAGCTGAGCCCCATCCCCCTCATTCTCCTCTCTGATTAAGGTTATTTCTAACTTTCCTTAAATGGGAACAGGTTTCCCTTATTTGCAATAACTAGTGAATGTCCTCCTCCACAATGTGCTGGCTCATGTTGTTCTACATAGTTAGAAGTTATTTGCAAGTCAGAATCCAGTCAGCCAGTGACTTTACTAGTTCCTGCATTTAAACACAAGAAAGAGGGTATAAAGAAAGTCTTCACTCTATTTGATGTTGGTATAATTTGTGGAGGGCAAGGGAAAAAACAAATCGTTTAACTAGGGATACAGGTGGCCCCATTGCAACAATGAGATGTACAAGTCTTTATGTCGAAAAACGAACTTTACAACTTTGGTGTGTGGGGCGAGAATCGGGGGGAGGGGGTGAGGAGGAGAGTATGGGAAGGGATGGGAAGAGGAAACAAAGGAGGCAACAATGCTTAATAAGAAATGTACTCGTTATCTTGCCCATGTAATTGTAAATCCTCTGTACGGTATTCTCACAATAAAAAAAAATAAAATATAAAAAAGAAAGCCTTCAACTCTAGCTGGTGCTGTTCCCATACCTATAAGATTATCCTTTGATTAGACTCAAGGGGAGGAGGACCAGTCAAGGAAAGGGACCATAGGAATGAAGACCTACCTTGGTGGCCAGCCTCAAACCAAGTTGCTCTGAAAAGAACATTCCTTCCTGCTTTCCTTTTCATTGCCTCAGTATTTCTCTAATGTTTATACAACTCACTCTGATTTAAAATATAGGTCAACACCTCAATTTAGAGAACAGTGAAGTTAATATTTAGTTAAAATATAGTTAATAATGCTATATGTATTTAAAAGGTATAAATAGGTAGCATCTTCTTTTAAAAATCTGATGAATGCAGTGCTGAAGTCGTCATCACATGCAATTTCTCTTCAACTGGCATTATATTTTGGCTAACTTTTAAAATGAAAAAGTGTAAAAAAATTTTAAAAATATAATTAGTGCAGATTTATCAGCAAAAAATTCATCTGGCTGTGGATACATAATTTGTTGGTTTCTCTATTTTTCTTTGTGGTGGCTATCAAACAGAATTTGAGGAAAACATTGGCAAACTATCAGTAGCCATACGCTTGATGAGATTTGGGTTCTATTTAATTTTTTTTGCTGATCCTGGGACTTGCACTCATTGCCTGTGCACTGTCCCTAAGCTTTTACTGCTCGAGGCTACTACTCTAAAACTTGGGCCATAGTTCTACATCCATATTTTTGGGTGTTAATTGGAGATAAGACTCACAGACATTCTGTCATTGGGTCCAACTTCAAACCAAGGTTCCTATATCTCAGCCTCCATAATAGCAAGGATTATAACCATGAGCCACTGTTAGCCACATTGTGTCTTTTTTAGAAAAAGCTGTAAATAATAATAATAGAAAACTATCGCTTTAACTAAAGGGTCAAACCTGTAATCCCCTAGCTATTTCAGAGGCTGAGATCTATAGGATCATAGTTTAAAGCTAGACTGTTCAGATAATTCAGAGTTTTTTAATTTTTTTAACCTGCTGGCCCCAGAGCTTAAATTCAGGCTTTGGCACTGTATATGAGTTGCTTTTCATTAAGGGTAGTGTTCTACCTCTTGAGCCACAGTGATACATGCAGCTTTTCCTGAGTAGTATATTAGAGGGAAGAGGTAAGGAGACTGCCCAGTCTGGCTCCAAACTACCACCTAAAATCCTAAGCCTCCAAAGTAGCAAATCAGATATTATTATTTTCAACTAAGCAGCAAAAATAAACAGACTGGAGGTATGGTTCAAGTGTTACAGTTTCAGCCTTGTATGGAAAAAGTTAAGGAAATTTAAGCCCCAGTACTGGCACATATGCATACAAAAGCATGTAGATACAGACATACACAGGGTCCTATACACAATTCCCCGGGATGAAAAAAAGATTAAAATATTAAATTAAATTATAAGGACAAAAATAAGTAATTTAAACAGTATTTTTTAAGAAAACAAAACACTATGATAGCCAGATGCCTGTGGCTCATGCATGTAACCCTAGCTTCTCAGGAGGCTGAAATCTGAGGATCGTGGATCAAAGCCAGTCCAGACAGAAAAAGTCCATGAGACTCTTATCTTCAATAATCCACTCAAAAACCTTGCAGTAGTGCTGTAGCTAAAGTTGTATAGTGCTAGTCTTGAGCTGGAGACCATAGGTACTGAGCCCAGGCCTAGAGTTGAAGCCCATGACCAAGAAAAAACAAACAAACAAATAGAAAATAAAAAAAAAAAAAAAGGCCATAGCTGAATTGTGACTTAGGTGTCAGAATACTTTCTTCCCATAAACGAGGTATGAGTTAAATCCCCAGTGTTGTTCATACCAAAACAACCCAATAAAAGCACACCAATAACTATCTAACAAAAAATATATCATACTTTGTAAAGAAGATTAAAACTTACAAAAATAATTGAAGTAGAGCTAACATGTGACTCCAATCCTATTAAACACCAAAAAAACACAAAAAGGCAGAACTTGAGCTGAGGCTCAATAGCCTGCTAGCTTCGAAATAAAACCAAATACCAAAAACAAAACAACCCTCAGAGAGAGTCCACAGGCCCTGAATTCAAACCTCTCCCAACCCCCAAAAGAAAAAAACCCTCAGGAGTTGAGTTTTTGTTCCTGCAAGCTTTGAGCAAAAAACAAAATACAAAAATCTCATGCACAGTGAAGTAGTGTGGCATAAATTGTAGAGCCTGCTAGTTTTGATCTAAGAAAACAAGCCAGGTTTCTCTGGCTCATGCCTGTAATACTCGCTACTCAGGAAGCTTCCCACAATTGGAAGCCAGTCCAGGCTGAAAAGTCCCCTGGTGACTGTTTTTTTCCAATTAAGTGGAAGTGGCACTGTGGCTGAAAGTGGCAGTGTGCCTGCTTTGTCCCTGACAGAAAATACCTAGGCACTGAGTTCAATCCCCACAACTGACAAAATAAATAAATAAATAAATACTGAGTGAGAATAGCTAGGCCCTAATAATAAAGGACATGAACTTTACAAAGGGGGGAAGACAAATCAAATAAATGAAAAGGGGCAAAAATGAGCATATTAAAGATTTCTAAATCATGGCTCAAAAGTGCAATCATACTTGCTCAGATTGCTGAAAACTAAGGATCGTGTTTCAAAGCCATCCTGGGCAGAAAGTACAGGAGACTTATTTTACTGTGTTCAGTACTGGGGCTTGAACTTGCTATGATTTCCTTATGACTAGAGGTCTACTTCTTCCTACCTATTGGTGGTTAATTAGAGATAATTTTCTCATTGATTTTCTTGCCCAGATTGGCTTCGAACCATGATTCTCAGATTTCAGTCGTCCCTGTACTACTCTTGGCTTGCTGTTGATATTCTACTCTCCTAGTAACCACAGGAAAAGCAGAAGCTGAGCTGTGGCTCAACTAGTGAAACCTGCCACCATTAAGGTAAAAATAAATAAAACCTCAAGGAGAGTCATCAGGCCTTAATTTCAAGACCTAACAACCAGCACTTAATTTAAAAAAATAAAAATAAAAAAAGAACCTCAGTCACCATTACCTGAGTTTGAGCCCTAGAAGAAGAGCTACAAAAAAGAGAACCAGCCTGTAGTTTACATGTGGTAAAATTTGTAAAGCATGGTCGTTTCAAGAGGAAAGAAAAAACTAAGCATGAAAGCTAGCCCCTAAGAAAAATTGTCAAAAAAAGAAATAATAAATAACCTGAAAAGGTGAAAGAAAAGGTAATTAAAGATTTGTAAATGTTGACTCACACTTATAATCCTGAGTGCTAAAGTCACTGAAGTATGAAGATCATGGTTCAAAGCCATCATGGGCATTGAAGTCCATGAAACTTGCTTCAGTTTGTTCAGTCGAGGGACTTAAATTTGAAGTGTTTTGTTCATGTCTAAAGTTCTACTTTCTTCTGCCTATTAGTGGTTGATTGGAGGAAAGTCTCATAGACTTTCCTGCCCAGGTTGACTTTGAATAGTGATCCTCAGATTTCAAGCCTCACTGTACTGCCCTTGACTACCCATGGGACTCTTGTCTCATATTAAACACTTTAAAAAAGGCAGAAGTTGAGCTGTAGTTCAAGTAGTAGAGCCTTCTACCTTTCAGTTAAATAAGTAAATCAATAAAACCTCAGAAAGAGAGGGGCAGAATGAAAGTGAAAGACAGGAAATTCTGCACTAAGCAAAAGAAGAGAAATGTAAATATCACCCGTTGTGGAAGAAATAAATTGTATTGTCAAAGCTTATAGAATTCACAAAGTTTATAGCCCATGATAATGATAATTTGACTTGTGAAGGTTAAAATATGTTTGTAATTTCAACTAAATATCACTATTCCACAATTCTGTGAAATAAGAGAAATTAAGGTAATCACCTAATCTCAATAATAATAAAAACCTCAGAAAGAGTCACCAGGCCTTAATTTCAAGCCCTAAATCACTAAGCTGCCCTAACTCCGGCCAAAAAAAAGAAAAAGACACTCTGACCAGGACCTGAGTTCTTACACTAGGAGCAGAAGCCAAATGAAACAAAAAGTACACTGTAGTTGTCCTATGGCCCAAGTAATAAAGCAAGCTACTTTTAAGAGGAAAGAAAAAAACCTGAGTATGAAGGCTAGACCCTAAGCCCCTGACTTTTCCCATAATGGAAAGTGGATCAATCATGGAATCCAACAGTTGTGCTTGCTCTTGCGATCACACCTGAAAATGCCCCTTCTAGACCCTCCAATCAAAAATGGACAGCAGGCTTGTTCTGGGCTTCTGGCAAACAAGGACCTTGTGCAGAGGAAGTTCCTCCTCTTCTTTCCTTGATCCCAGGGTTCAGGCTCTCTTGTGAGTCAGAGTGGGGAGTGGATGGCAGGGTGACCAGATGATCCAAATAGAGTCGGAGCTGTGCTAATGGACTTGCAGCTGGCAGGTGGATTCCAGGGTAGGTAGGAATTGGTAGGGCCCTCTGATTACCCAGCAATAGGGCGATTGAGTTGGAGCACCTGCTGGCTCCACCTATAATCAAGTCCGCCCCACCTCCTCTGCCCCTGTAACAATCAGAGGTATAAATGGGGTTCTGAGTTCACTGTGTCCGATTCCTGCTTCCCAGCTCTACCTGTTTGCCTCTGTGGGCACCACCGCTGAAGACATACATCCATCAGCTCTGCAGCCCTGCACCATGAGGGAGATTGTGTACATACAGGCAGGCCAGTGTGGCAACCAGATTGGCGCAAAGGTGAGCATGGCACTGGCCTAGGATCCAAGTCTCAAATTTAGGGGAAGGAGAAGGAGGACGGGTTGGAGTGTGGAGGTGGTGGTGGTCATGGCTAGGCTGAAGTAGGTGGGGCTCCATAGTGGTCCCTAAACTTCTGCAAATGAAGTCCCCCAGATAGCTTATCCAATTTCCCTAATTTGTGTGGCCCTGGTGGGTGTGGTTTTTAAACAAGGCTGGGGTGGTTTCAAATCCCTTGCATGTCTTAGTCTTACCTGAGACTCAAGTCTTTGTATTTAGTTTCCTGGGAATAGACTAATGCACGTTTGGTCTGGTTTGAATGCAAGGAATGCAGTGATTTTGAGCTGAAAGATACGGACAATTCCCTTGTGTCAACTGATGAGTGTCAGATAATTGTGAACAGTTCTTCTACCTTAATGCAAATTTCTCTGAGTTTCATGCCCCACCTAAGCTCCCTTAAGTTGGGCGTTTTCTAAATCATTGGCTGTTGTGTATGCTCTGAGGACACTTGGGGTTCTGGAGACCCTTCTTACTGAGTCTTCAAGTTACTGCTTTGGCAATTTCATGTCCATGTAAGGCCAGTTACTCGACATAGAATACAAAGAGAATATGGTACTGCATAAGATGGAATACTCATAGGAGAACACAGACATCTTCTATTCAGCCAGATAACAAAGAGATTAAGAAAACTAAAATACCACCCATTTCTGTGCTTTTTTTAATTTAGAAAATGTAATTATTTTTTACAAATATATTTGTGTCAACAGGACATGGGTTTCTTATAGTTACTTTAAAATGCATTGTTTGGACAGTTAACATTCTAGGTCATAATACACTTCTATTTCCATCTCAGTTTTGGGAAATGATAAGCAATGAGCACAATATTGATTGCACTGGCAACTACTATGGAGACAGCCATTTACAGCTGCAGAGAATCGAGGTGTATTACAATGAGGCAACTGGTGAATGTCTCCCATCTGGTTTCCCATACGGTGGCAAAATAGTTCCCAGGGGAATACTAATGAAAAGGAAGGAGTTCCTGCCTTTCTTATGGTAGTATTGTAGTTTTAATTTGTGACCTTGATCTTATAAGTCAAGTGCTGTACCCAACTGAGCCACTCCACCAGATACTTTGTTTTAATTTTTGAGTATATTCTTGTGAATTACCCCAGGAAAGCCTTATACCTGAGTTCCCCCTACCTCTACTTGCTGACTAACCACACCTGGATTATGTTTTCCGGTCATGGAGCTTGAAATCTGGGCCTAGGTAATGTCGCTCAGCTCTTCAGCTCAAGGCAAGTGGCTCTACCACTTAAGCCACAGTGCCACTTCCAGTTTTCTGGTATTTTATTGGAGATAAGAGTTTGCCGGCTTTTTATGCCCTGGTTGGCTTTGAACTGTGATTCTCTGATCTCAGCCTTCTGGGTAGCTAGGATTAAAGGCGTGAGCCCGCTTCACATAATTAAAAATGAGACTGCCTAAATATGCATTCTAAAACAATTGATAAAATATAATATAATCCAGTGCCATTTGGTTGTGTGCTGATCATCCTAAGCTCAAGGCCTGGGCACTGACTATGAGCTTCTTTTGTTTTGGGTAGTTTCTTGGAGATGAGTCTCCCAGACTTTCCTGCCCCAGCTGACTTCAATCTGCGATGCTAATGTCTTATCTCAGATTTTTGAGTAGCTAGAATTACACCTGTAAGCAAGCAGAGCCCAGTTACATTGCCTCTTTAAAATATAGATTAAATTTCTAAAACAATATTTTGAAAAAGAAAATTTTAATAATTTTAAAGAGGGATGTTCAGTCATTAATATATATCTGAATAGTCCAAATCACAAAGCATAAATAAAGTGTCTTACCCTGAAATCTATAACATTTCTGGTCTTGAGCATTTTGAATATGAATACTTAGCCAACAATATTTTTAAGGTTTTTAAAGTAAGAAAACATTCTTTTGATGTAGAAAAAAACAATACTAATTTGTAAACATTCCTTTTAAATGATTAATATTGTCTTTCCTAACATAAACAGCCTAATTGAAGTCTACAAAGCAGATTTTCAGTTTTTGTAACTGTCAATGTAAAGATCATTTAATTTTATATTGAGTTTCCATGCTGCATTATTGTATACAAAAAGAATCGTGGATAATTGGCTTTCCTATATATTAATCCAATGAACAAGTACAAACAAAAGTACAAAACTATTTAATTTGAGTTTTATAGATCTATATTTTGGGATGTCCTCACCTTGGTTGAGAGTGGTTGGGTTGGATTGTGTCACTCTTATGAACAGAATTTTAGGTTGTGTCTTTATTAGATCCTGTATATCCAGCAGGATGTCCAGTTTTCTTCATGTGAATGTTTAGGAATGGGGTATTCTAAAACTGGTGTTTACATCATGTTAACTGCTTTCCCTTGGGCCAAATCAGGATAAATGGGAAATTGCAAGTCATTGCTCAAGGTTGCTCTGAGTATTTGAATACAAGGATGTGTGCTATTTGATAACCATTATTGAAAAATTATAAGACAATAAATATATATTGTATAAATGTTTTCTCCAGGAAAGCCTTACACTTGAATTCCCCTACATCTACTTGGTGAATAGCCATACCTGGCTTTTTTTTTTTTTTGGCGTTGGGGTGTCGGTCATGTGGCTTGGACTTTGGGCCTAGGCACTGTCCCTCAACTCTTCAGTTCAAGGCAAGCAGCTCTACGTCTTGAGCCACAGTGCCATTTCTGGTTTTCTGTTAGGTTATTAGAGATAAGGGTCTTAAGGACTTTTCCTGCCCCAGCTGGCTTTGAAGAGTGATCCTCTGATCTCAGCCTCCAGAGTAGCTAGGATTATAGGCATGAACCTGGTTCATTTCTTGAGGAAGGTAATTGGGGAAGGGGAAGGATAGTGGGAGAACAACAAAGTAGGGGGTAACAATTTTTGACAAGAAATGTTCTCATTTCTTTACTCATGTAACTAACTCCTCTATACAGCACCTTTACAATAAAATAAAATTAACAAAAAAGAGAAAGTTTCTTGCTGATAGGCACTGGTAACTCATTCCTGTAATGCTGGCTACTTAGGAGGCTAAGATATGAGGATCATGGTTCAAATCTTGCCTGAGCAGAAAAGTCCTTGAGACTCTTATCTCCAATAAGAAAACTGAAAGTGGGGTTGTGGCTCAAGTGATAGAGTGCTAGCCTTGACCTGGAGAGCTGAGGGACAGTGCCCAGGCCCAGAGTTCAAGCCCCATGATGAACCACAAAAAAAGTGTTGCCACCTATCTTTTGCACCATTAGACTCAAAGCCTGATACTCATCTTTGCCTCCTCTGTAGCTGAGATTTCAGCCACCATGCCCAAAGCAAAGGAATGAATATTCAATGGAAATAGACAACTGCAAACATCCTTAAAGTTGCTGAAGCCTCTTGCATGGGGATTCATGCTCAAGATATCTTTTCTGTTTCCATGTCTCAAATGCTGTAATTTTTGTAATGAATGCTGAGAGTCACTTAGAATCATAAGCTCTGCCCCCTAAGTTCTTGTCAAGTATAGGCCTAAGTCAACTCTTTTTCTCACAGGCAACAAATATGTTCCTCGGGCCATCATGGTGGACCTAGAGCCTGGAACATTAGACTCAGTGAGATCGGGACCATTTGGCCAGAGCTTTAGGCCAGACAACTTCATATTTGGTAAGTCATCATGGTCCATGGATCCTAACATCCAGGCACTCCAGTGCTGGGCTGAGACTTTATCCATCTTGATATTGTCCTCACCTAACCCACCTATTCCAGTCCAACGGGAGTCATGCCCCTGGCCTCTCAGACAGCTCAGATCAGTGCAACTCTGCAAGCCCTCCATGACAAAGAAGCCTCTGAAGGGAAAGAGCATCAAGTAGAGAAAGCCACCAACAAGGTTTCAGCACTGCTGGTCATTTTAAAGCCCTGGCAATAACAGAACCACTTCAGGACACCAGAAATCAAAGCACAGCTATGTGTGAACAAGGTGCAGAAAAGTGCTTGCAGTTTAGCTTCCCTCTGACCACACTGTGTGAAAGTAACTACATTTCCAGTATTAAGGCAGGCTCGGTTCTTCATTTCTAGAAGTACTTAATTTGGGTTAAAATGTATTTTCCTTCACACTCTCTTTACTTTTCTTTAGAACCTGGGTGATTTGTAGGGTCCCAGATACATTGAAAACATTTCCTTTATCTAATGTAATAGCAAAGGTTAGCTCAGAAGAGTCCTATTGTCTTCACAATAGGACAGGCACAGTCATTTTTCTTGGAGTGTGTCTCTCATCATGTCTTTGTGTCTGATAGGCCAGAGCGGGGCAAGCAATAACTGGGCAAAAGGCCACTACACGGAGGGAGCCGAGCTGTTGGAATCAGTGCTGGATGTGGTAAGGCGGGAGTCAGAAAGGTGTGACTGTCTCCAGGGCTTCCAGCTGGCTCACTCCCTGGGAGGTGGCACTGGATCAGGCATGGGCACCCTGATTCTCAACAAGATCCGAGAGGAGTATCCAGACCGCATCATGAACACCTTCAGCGTCATGCCCTCCCCCAAGGTGTCAGACACCGTGGTAGAACCTTACAATGCGATCTTGTCTGTCCACCAGTTGGTGGAAAATGCAGATGAAACTTTCTGCATCGACAATGAGGCCCTGTATGACATCTGCTTCCGCACACTGAAGCTGCCCACACCCACCTATGGAGACCTGAACCACCTGGTGTCAGCCACAATGAGTGGAGTCACCACCTGCCTGCGCTTCCCCGGCCAGCTGAATGCAGACCTGCGCAAGCTAGCCGTGAATATGGTGCCCTTCCCCCGCCTACACTTCTTCATGACTGGCTTTGCACCCTTGACCAGCCGGGCCAGCCAGCAGTACCATGTTCTCTCAGTGCCCGAGCTCACCCAGCAGATGTTTGATGCCAAGAACATGATGGTTGCCTGTGATCCCCGCCATGGTCGTTACCTGACAGCAGCTGCCATCTTCCGAGGCCGCATGTCCATGAAGGAGGTGGATGAGCAGATGCTCAACATGCAGAACAAGAACAGCAGCTACATTGCAGACTGGATTCCCAACAATGTGAAGACAGCTGTATGTGACATCCCCCCGCGTGGCCTCACAATGTCAGCCACCTTCATCGGCAACAACACGGCCATCCAAGAACCCTTCAAGCGCACCTCAGAGCAGTTCAGTGCCATGTTCCGGCGCAAGGCATTCTTGCACTGGTACACGGGAGAAGGCATGGATGAGATGGAGTTCACTGAGGCTGAGAGCAATATCAACGACCTGGTGCCCGAGTACCAGCAGTGCCAAGATGCCACTGCTGATGAACAGGGGGAATTTGAAGAAGACTTGGTGGAGGAAGAAGTTTAAGACTTCCCATTGGTAGCAATGCAACAGGACTGTCAGAGCCTGCCTACTACTTCTCAAATGAATGGTGCTTTCCTGAGCTCCTGTTGTCCTGCAGTGAGGTCCCTGCTGTGTATCATCATGCACAGCCTTTCCAGTCAGGAACTCACTGATGGTGAATGTAAAAATGCAGATTTCTTTTAAATAGTATTATTCTAAAGCCTTATTTATAAAAAATAAAGTATACATTTTGTACTCTTGAGTCCTTATTCTTCTTTAGAATCCCTTTTTTTTCTTTCAATGTATTTGAAATATAAAGTTGGCCAGCAGGATTTAATCTTATTAATATAGGAATGGTGCTCAAGAGGAATTTCAAATTCATGGCGTTCCCACTATTTTGAAGAGGAAGATGACAAGTGCCAATATTGTTTATTTTCCCTGGCCCAGTTTTAAAGTTAGCAGTTTCTCAATAACATGCCATTAGCATAAAAACAGTTTGAAGAGAAAGTAAACCAGATCCAGATGTTACAATTTTCCTAGTACCAAGGTGATGTTTGGAGTACTGAAGGGATTGATGTTCAAGACTTGTCTGGGCACTGAGGTAGCAGGGACTCTTCCTCCTTTATTCTGACACAGGACATTCTTATCCTGCCAGCTAGTATGCATTCCTCTTTGGGAATGGGACCACAAAATGCAGGTATGAATACTGGCCATTAAGGATCTACTTCTCCTTCAGACAACCACAGGTTCTGGTCTCATGCCCCATCAGAGGGATTTCATTCACATTCCCCAGAAACAGTAGCAGGAACCCCAATCCCTGTGCTTATAGTTCAGTTGGCAGTGAAGCAGCACTCACAAGATGAGTGCAAGATCCTGGTTGCCAGGGTAGTTTCTCAAGGCATCTGTCAGCTCTAAGGACAGAAATGAGTCTAGCTGTTTGAGGGAGTGAGAAGCTGACCAGTCCCATAGCGTATCGATATCTGCTTGATTCAGTACTTCCAAGTCAAGGAGTGGAAGGGAGACATGGCCCAATGACCCATTCTCATACTCATTTTCCAGCATTTGAAGCTGTCTGAGGCCCACAGGGGGTTGTAAGGGAAAAAGATCCAGCCTGTTGGGTATGTTTACTTTGCATGAGTGAGACAGAAATCTCAATTGCTTAGAACCTACACAATGGCCAGGAAGAGGGTGAAAACTTCTGTTTTCACCAGAGTCCAAAATCATTCACTAGTTCTTTTTGCCAGAATCTTTCATTCTTCTTGCAGTGAGGCTCCAGGTACGTTGTCTGTGTCAGGCATTCCTCAATGGCCACCAATAACTTGTAAGAGCCCCTTTTGCTCCAGAAACAGGACCTATGGGAATCCAGCAAATTTTAGGAAGCTCTAAGGAAAGATACTACTGGGTGAGGTGCAAGTTCCTTGTTTCTAGTAAAGTTGGGAGATAGTAAGTTCCCTAAGCATTCCTATACCAGGCCTGAGGTTGGGGTAGGGTGGGGAGGAGTGGGGTAGAGATCTTTAAGCCAAGTTGGTCTCACTCAGCAGAAAGTAAACTGCCAGAGAGACTGTTCTGTGACTAGAAGCCCCAGGGCAGATCAAAGTGCAAATAGCTTCCAATGTGGGAGTCCTAGGGAGTAGGTATGGGCCAGCAAATTGACATACCTGGGTCTCTAGTCTTGGAACTGACCAGGTTGGATGACTCCAAATCCTCTAAGGCTGCTGGGTCTGAACTGAAGGCAGGCCTGGCCAAGGTACTCTCATTCCTCAGTGGGATAAGGATTGAGGCCAAGCTGTGGTGGAGGCCCCATCCAGCCTATTTACCAGTGTTTGACTAAGAACAGTTTTGTTTTATCTTAAGTGCCCGTTTTTGAGTCTTTTCTGGTGGCTTTGGCTTATTTCTTTACACTTTTGAAGAAGTAGTTCTTGGTTCATAATTAATGACTCATGCCTCATCCCTCAGAAAACTCCTCTTGATAATTTTACCAGTAGATTATCATGTATTTCTCAGACATGGCTTTTGTTTTCTCCTAGCCAGAGCTCTGCACTAATTGCCACACAAGCTAATGTTGAGGTGACTCCTATAGACAGGGTGATTATTTTGTCCAAATGCTAAGTGCAGCATCTCCCTTATTCTCATGTGCCTTGGTAATTGTATCAAATAATTGAGTCCTTGAATAGTATAATCAAAGCTCTGGCTGAAGATGCAGCTCAGTGGTAGAGTACATGCCTGGCATGCACAAAGCTCTCAGTTCAGTCCCCAGTACCAAAAGGAGGAAAGATAACAAATGTTAGGCTCTAGAGATGATATATTAGGTGTGAAGGCAAAACACCCAGTTTGGCATTGAGGAGTTATGTCATGAGGGAACACTGGTAGAATGTTTGTAGGTGGAAAGAAGAGAGCCCCTTGATATGTGTACCCTTTTAGAAAGCAGAGGTAGGAATGGGGGATGAACCTCTGGTAGAGTGCCTAGGCCATCGAAGGAAGAAGCTGTGACATGTATGTTGCTCTAATGGGACCAGAGTCTAAAGTGGCACCACCATACCAGCCAATGGCTCAACAAGAACAGGTTTGTCAGAAGGATCTTCTTGCATTGGAGAGATGTCCTTTGACCACTTTGGCCTTGTTAATCATATTTCTTATGCTGTTTTCTTTTTCCTTCCTACTTGTCAGACCTATAGCAGATCCTATCCAGTAGACCCATTCTCTCTAATCTCATTCTCTTAAAGTCTCCCAGTTTATAGCTGTACATATCCTAGACCAAAAAAGTAGGGGGTGGATTTTCTGTCAGACATAGATTGAAACTGAAAGGTATTTTTGAAGTAGACTTTGACAAAGTTCTGATACTGACATCGTTGGGTTGATAAGTCCTGGAACTTAGACCAGCTTCTGGTCTAATTCTGAGGTGACAGTGGAAGCGAACTGGTGATAGGAAATCACCGACCAATGTGATTTCAAACCCTTGACAGGTACATCTCCATTCATGGATGTGCTATCAGCCAACATACAGATGTCTGTTAATGAGTGATGGCTGGGAAAAGGAAATTTATTGGTGACAGAGGAGACCAGCCTTTGGATAAGTGGTTGCCTTTAAGTGTGAGGCAGACAAAGAGTGCCTCCAGATACAGAGATATTTTCAGGAAGCAAGACAGCTTCACCCACATCTTGTTATCAACAAAATCATCTGAGAATAACTCTGAGCTGGCCCACAATGTGACCAGGAGGTGGGAAGCGGAGGGTACTTGGCAGCTTGGCTGCTAATCACTCTGGCCACACTGACATGGGGCAGTACGTATGTGATGGGCATCTGCTCCATGCTAGTGGTATGTGCCCAGTGGGAGATTTGGCTCTTACTAGGAGAAGGTAACAGTTCCTCTGTCTTTGGGCCAACTCCCAGGTCCGGATGTCTTCATCTGCAGAGGCTGGAACTTTGCCATAGCTCTCATCTTGACAGATTTCTTTCTGTTTATCAATTTTCTCGTTCTTTTTTTGTTTCTTTATTTCTTTTCTTTCTTTCTTTGTTTCTTTCTCTCTCTCTGTCTCTTTCTCTTTCTTTATCTCTTTGTTTCTTTGTTTCTTTTTTCTTTCTTTATCTCTTTGTTCCTTTCTTTCTTTCTGTCTTTCTTTTTTTTTGTTCTTTTTCCAGCCATGGGTCTTGAACTCTAGGCCTAGGAACTATCGCTCAGCTCTTCAGCTCAAGACTAGCTCTTGAGCCATAGTGCCACTACCAGTTTCCTGGTGGTTTATTAGAGATAAATATCTCAATGGCTTTCCTGTCCAGGCTGGTTTTTAACTCCCATACTCAGATCTCTGCCTGCTGAGTAGCTAGGTTGACAGTCAGGGGCCATTGGTGCCCAGCTTGACAGGTTTCTTATTTGTGCAAGATAACAATGGCCATGTTCTGCCCTGTGAGGAGTTTTGTTGTCATCCTACAACACTGATGGTCTTAGTGTTGTGGCCAAGCACACAGCAAGGGGGCTTTCTATGCATGCACATTGACTAGTATATGAAAAGACAGCTTGCAATGGCCAGGAAGGCTCCATGATTGCATACATCTCAACTTGCACTGGGCATAACCAAATTTTAAGTTCTAGTGTTGGTTCTTTTCCTTTGTACACAGCTTGAGCAGATTGTTTCCAGATGCCTGTCATTTAACTCAGTTACTCAATTAACTCATCTGCTCTTTCAATGAGTCTGACTTAAATGACTGCTTATCAGAGGCCAATAACTGATTTTAAGGCTAAGTGAAACACAGCAAGTGCTCAGGTATGTTGACTAAGAGTGCTATATAGATAATGTACAGCTGCATGGTACATGTGTTGTACACTTCTCATATCTTCACTGAATTCTAAATATTTCTTTTTTGGGGGCGGGGTCTGGTTGTGGGGCCTGAACTCTGGGCCTGGGCGCTATCCCTCAGCTCTTCTGCTCAAGGCTAACACTTTACTACTTGAGCCACAGCGCCACTTCTGGCTTTTTTCTTTTTGCTTATGTGGTGCTGAGGAATCGAACCCAGGGCCTCATACATGCAAGGCAAGCGCTCTACCACTGAGCCACCTTCCCAGCCCCACTCTAAATATTTCTTATAGAGAAGAAAGAAGCCATACATTTTTGGCTTCTTTGCATAGGTATCTGAATCCAGCTAATGAGCACATCTTACATTTGTTGGTTTTTTTTTTCTTTTGGTATTTTATGGTTTTATTGAACTCAAAGCCTCATACATGCTAGGCATGCACTCTACCACACCTCCAGCCCCCTTCTTGTTTTACGTATTTTAAGTAATTTTTGGGCATTGCTCTTCCCTCACATACACCTCCCTAAGAGCTGGGATTGCAGGCATGAACGACCTAGCCAGAAGTATTTGTTGAGATAAGGTCTTCTTGCTAACACTTTGCCTAGACTAGCCTTGGACCTCAGTCTTCCCCAGCTCTGTTATTCCACAGAATAACATACATTTGTTTTAAAATGTTGTAATCTCATTATCATTCTGGGTTCTCTAATTGGAGTTTTGTGGTATAGTACTAGAAGGCAGTGCCTTCTTACTGGACTTGAAATTATAAGCCTTAATCAGTGGACATAATTCTGCTCTAGACTATCAGAACCTCATGTCAATGTGTGGACACTGCTGATTGTTGAACCATAATTCAGAATATGTTGCATGATTTTAATCCTCACTTTTTACATACACATGCACGCGTGGGCACACACACACAAACACAAACGCACACACCATTGTCTTCTCTGGTGACTTTGTACATTTTCTGTGAGACCACCTGTGTTCTCTCCTGTGCATCTTGGAGCTTCTCTCACCAATCATGCTATTCTCCAGCCTGTTACCTCCTCCACTGTCCAGTCTCTGACCTTGACAGAGGCTGAGGCTTTGTAGTACTGGGATTAGAAAAAGAGAAAAGATAGATACACACATTTAAGCAGAAACCTTATCTCTTGCACTTTTAGGTGATTTTAGATGCATGTTTTCATCAGATCCGCACTCCTACTTCTTCTACTAGCCTCCCACTGCCATGTTCTTTTCCTGGATCCCACAGAAAGCTCAGCTGATATTATAGGAAACAGAAATATTGTGCTTCTGCAAAACCCGCATTGCTGCTGCTTTGAGTGTATCTATTTTTGTCATGAGAATTTTTCTTAATGGAATATTGGAGAGTCAGAAAAAAATTATTTAAAGCAGTTTCACTGCTTTTTTTTTAAAGGTTTAAAACCTTTTTCTTTCTTACTCAGTTTATTTAAATTAACTTTATATGCCTAAGAGGGACATTACACAAAACAATCTTTCTATGTATATATATTTGCTTATTTCTGTGGTGTCATGTCTCAAATTCCTTAAACTTTTTGACGCTAAGATCCTCATTGTGGCAAATATCCAGAATGGAAGGGAAGGGAAGTGAGAATGGAGATCAACTAATATCTTACATTATCCACTGTCTGGGGCTGCTATTTCCACTATTGGAATTGATGATGGCCAGTTTGCAGATTCATTGTCATGAAACAGCTCTTACATCATTGATAAAACTGAGTAGCTTGGGTTCCATTTATAGCATTGTGCTTTTGGTGTCTGCATGTGTCTGAAGGACCCAAAAGCAAGCTCCTCTGCACAGAAGTGAGGTATCCACTCCTGATAGAGTGAGATAATGTGGGAAGTTTTCAAAGGAAGAGGCTATTACTCAGCACTCCTATATTAGAGAATTTGGAGAGAGAGCAAAACAAACCCATAAACTGCCCCAGGAACGTGACCTCTTCCCACTCAATCCTTCCTTTTTCAGATAATAAAGCTGAGTGTGCTGAGGAAGGCAGCACACTACTTCCTAATTCAGATCTTGTTGCCTGGATTTCCTAGACAATTCCTACTCCCTTCTATGATGGTCTGACTTTATATCTGACCTTCTCAAATGTCTTCTCAGAATGAATTCTGTCTTCAAAAACTAACTGTGGCAAATCTTTAACTCTGTTCACAGATGATCCAGTGGGAACAAATACTAATTGAGTATGCTGCATTATACATCTTTTAATATTTATGGACTTTAATTGTACGTTTTAAAAGTTATATATAAAAACCAGGAGCCAGCTAGTTCATGCCTGTAATCCTAGCTATTAAGGGGTCTGAAATCTGAGGACTGCAGTTTGACGCCAGCCCAGATAAAAAAGTTCATGAGACTCTTATCTCCAATAAACTACTCAGAAAAAGCTGGAAGTATTGTTGGAACTCAGTTGGTAGAACACTAGCCTTGAGCACAAAGAGGCTCAGAGACATGGATAGCAAACAAAACCCTATATATACTTAACAAAGTTGTACACATTTTCCTCTTTAGGTCCATCATGATCTCCTACCACAAGACACACTGCAGCTGGAATTTTGTAATTCATGATTCTACAGCTTTGTGGCCTGGGGAGGTCTCTCCTGACAGGTCATTTCTACAAAGCTTTGATGGATGGCTGTGTTTTAACAAAATGAGTTTCTGTTCAACTCATGTTTACAAATGAATTCACACACCATCATGGCACCCTTCCTCTGAGCAGGGCTGCTGGTGAATTTAGCATGGATCTCTGAGACACAGACATAATTTCATATGGCATTATTATTATTCCAGGCAAAATAGAAATTGTAGTTGTAAAACAATATATCAATCCCATTGAAACCCTGGTATTGATTTTCTTCATAGATTTTGAGACCAGAATTTTTTATATAGGTACAAATATATCATTGGATAAGCGTGGAATAGTGGACAGCTTTTGATTCTTATGGGTTTATGTACAACAGCTTTATCATTAAACCCCAGTATGAGCTTTCTAACAAGGCCTTGGTACATCTCATTTAGAATCATGATAAATTAGTGTAGCTTGCTCATTTAAAGGAATCAATTCTTGCATAGTGCAAAAACATTACTAACTTGGGGGCAAATGGCAAGGCTGTGATGAGGTCAGCCTCACCTAATGGACTACACCTCACACCAGTTGCTGGAATCTGCATCTGCAAGCCCTGTTCTCCTGTGTTCTTTACAAACCTCCCAACCTCCCTCATTACAATATAATCTAACAGGAGGCAGATGGCTTACATCTGTAATCCTAGCTACTCAAAAGTTGGAAATCCATCCATATGATCTTGACTAGCTCAATTAGAAAAGTCTGTTAAAATTGAGCCTCCAAGTGATTAGTACAAACAAGACTGAAAGTGTGATTCAAATAGTCAAGTGCCAGTCAACTAAACAGAAGATCCTGAGTTCAACCCTCAGGACTTGTGTGGGGGGGGTAAGGGGAGAGGCAGCACTATATTCCATCTTGATAGTGTTCAGAGGATGGGGAACTAGTAGGAAGTGTCTCAATGACTGTTTTCAGTAAAGCCCTGGCTTAGAACTCTGTGTATGAAAAGTTGTAGTTGTTCTTCAATGGTCAGACTCAAACTTCATAAAAAGAATAACTTTGTATGTAGGTAGGTATAAATTTTTGCTTTGCTCTACTCTGTGAAATCAGAACAAGAAACCACTTTGAAAACAGAATCAACAGTATGGGAGGAGGCTGAGGAAGAAGCTTATTCCCTATATAGTATAGCATCAACATCCCTGGAATTACAAAGCCAGTAAAAACAAACTCCAGCAAAGCATTGGCTGCGCCTTATGGCAAGTTCTTGTCCCCTGCTAAGGCCACCTTCCCCCATGGCTGCTTTGCTTTCCAATCTCCTGTGGCAGTAGCATCCACCAACACATAATGGGATACCGGTATTGGGATGCTTGTTGATCTTTCTTTCCAACCTCATGTCTTAAATTAGTCTAGTTCCATATCCCTAAGTTAATTTAGTCCAGTTTATAAGACCTTAGAAAATACCTGTTGTTTCCAAATTCAATGTGTAAAATCTCCTAGCAGGGGCAGGTTTTATCCCTTAGTCAATAATCCTTCAGTCAGAACAAGACAATCTTGGTGCCAAGTTCACTTTGAATTTTCCCTTTCTTGGACACAAGAACTCGCTAAAGTCAGTATGATCGTTGGGTCTTCAAAGAGAGAAAGTTGGAAATGCTATATATAATGATCAGAGTGTCCTAGAGCCACTGTAAATACCAAAGCAGTTCTGGCTATGTCACCTACAATCGGTGGCAGCAGCCACCCCTGAGTGATATCCAGGCTGTACGTAAGCCTTTACAACCTGCAGCAGGTAGATCGACAGATTACATTTTCTGGGAGGAGGCTTTTTTTTTTTTTTTTTAACAAATCTTAGTTTTTATGATTTGCACATTTTCTGTTTGGCAACTTGCAATCTAGAATAGATTCTTGTTATCTGCTCACACATGCAATATTTTTACTTCTTCCCCATTTATTTTTTTAACTTTAGAAACTTGGTGAATACTTTCATTCAGTTTAAGAAGCCTAATAGTGTAGCAGTAAAGGGCCCAGTCATTGAGTAGGAGCATCCATATTGCCTCTTTGTGATGTGATTTGGGCTAATGAAAAGGCTTGGTTCCAAACACCCTATACCCCCTTCAGACAGGATCCAGATGGCTGCTCTACTGTTATTTTTCCCAAGAATATGGGAGACGTGTCTGTGAGTGCTTTCGTTAAAAAAAATATATATTTTAGGCAATGTTTTAAGGACCTGTGGTTTGGGTGTTGTTCTACTCAGAGTATCCGGTGTGTTCTCTGGGAACATTTCCTCAATCTACTTGGTTCATGTAGTGCGGTGATCCTTCCCAAGAGAAGGCCATTCCTCCCATGAGGAGCCTCCAGATCTGCATAAATCACACTGATACCCAGTTTTCAATCAAGAATTGTTCTTTTACTTCACAAGATAAAAGCTGCCCTTTTAAAGTGGCAGTGGGAGGCCATGCAAAAGTTGCTCACACACACCTGTAATTCTAGCCTTTTGGGAGGCTGATACCAGAAATGCAGTTTCAAGCCAGTGTAGGCAGAGAAACCCAAGAGATTCTTATTTCCGTTAGACTGGAAAAAGCCACAAGTGGACTAGTGACTGGAATGGTAAGAGTGCCAGCCTTGAACAAAAATATCCAGGTTAAGAGCCAAAGCACCTGAGTTCAAGTCCTACTATTCACTTCACCCCTACAACTGTACCTATACACCTCCACCAACAAACACACAAAAGCAATTAGGGATCAAACTTTCATAAATAAAAGAAGTGGGGAGACAGTTTCAGTATAAATTTGTAGTTCATTTTTTCCCTATGGAAATTAGCCCAATCATGATGAGAGATTGTATTTGCATTTTCTCAATTACATACACCTGTTCCTTAGTTCTAGAGAGAGACTGAGAGAATTGGTAGAGAAGGGCATCCGCAGAGATTGAACTCTGTTGAAGGGAGGGACTGGATATCAGATTGTATAGGGGAACAAGTGAAACTCCTTTAGCTCCATCACTGAGTGCCCATAGTTTGACCTGGCCAATTATCATGATGCTGTCTTCATACCCATCAATATGGGGAGTGCAGGAAGACTACTATATCATGGAGAATGACTGTAGCTGAGGGAGTTTCAGAAGGAACTGACAGCCCGCAGCTGGAGTAGTAGGACCTCCCTTTGGGGTTCATGACTACGTTTACCTCTGTGTCACTGGGACCTGCCTCCTTATGGAGAAACATCCAGGATCCGGGGGTATCACTTCCTTAGGGAGCCTAAAATGAGAAAAGATAGACAGTAAAATTTCAAGCACTCTTGGGAGCAATGAGAGTACAATGAAGAAGAAAATGTGTGTCTCCTCTCTGAAATTTCAGAAGGTAAGAATAACTGAGGAGAGAGAGCTGTCAGTCACTGCTGAGTGGGTAGGGTTGAGAAGGAAGGAACATTGGAGCTGGGAGGAGCCTGTGCAATCCTAACTATTTAGGATGCTGAGATGTGGACTATTATTATTCAGGACCAGCCCAGGCCAAAAGGTGGGTGACATCTCCTCTTAAGCTAGGGATGCATATCAACTTCACTACAATAGGAAGCCTAAAATAGGTGAGTCCAGGCCCTATAATGTACCTGGATAGGAAACAAGACCACAAATGAAAAATGACCAGCACAAAATAGTAGTATAACTCACCTACCGACCAAATCCAAGACTGTGGCTTCTAACAGGAGTACCATGAACAAGTGTAAGCTTGGGGACCTCGGTGTCCCACTGTGATTCACAGAGATTGCTGTAGCATCTGTTGCTCTGTGGACTCCTGGCCAGGAAGGAAGAGTCCTTCCACATCCCTCAATCCATGCCTACCAAGACAGCAAATGCTGAGTGGAACACCTCACAATGTCTAAGCATGGAAGTTTGGTGGACACTTTTGTTCCTTAAAGGGAAAGAGAGGAGGGATATGCAGGACCAAACAGACTCCTGAGTGAGAGAAGGACAGAGGGAGGCAATGGTGAGGTTAGCATGGGGTTTGTGTTTAGTGACTAATATGACTTCATTGGAAATGTTCTGGCTTTGATTATGACATGTGCATCGAGGGAGAGCTGGGGTAGTCCAGGGAAAGACTCGTGTAAATTTTCCATAGGTTGAAACTTACTCTAAAGTCTAAGTTGTTTTTGAAAATTGAAATGTGGAAACGTTGATAAAAGCACACAGCCCCCCAGCACTGGCATTGTTCTCTGTAGATGTACCTGCCCTAGCCACCCTTCTCCTGGTGGGTGCTTGTCCCCAGGGTGCCTCATGCCCCATCCCTTTGTACTGCTCAAGCCAGAATAGCTACTGTTGGGCAGGGAGGATCAGGAAGCCCTGTTGCACCATGTACCAACAGGGCCTCCTTCCCTTGGAGGCACAAAACATTACAGAGCTCTGCAGCACCCTATCATTGCTATGAATTGGAACTTACAACACTTGAGCTTTGCCTGCATTAGGCCCCCACAACTTCAGAACAGCCTTTTGGGGACTTCTGAGACCTGGAGGGCAAGACAGCGAGGCCTGGAATGCAGCACCTGTTCCCGTTGGAGCAGTGAGTTTTCCACAAGGAGCTAACAGGCTGAGAACCTTGGGAATGAGCAGTGCAGGGTGGCTAAAACTTGGTACTCCATGCTAACATGCCAGGCATTCACTGACCTTTATATGCTAGCCCTCTGTGCCCACCAAACCATGGCCACTTGGTGTGTTGTCTGATAATCCAGGAAGTGATTGGCCAGCAACCAAGAATGACCAGTGTCAATGGGTTCATATAGTTGAGTGTAATGTCCCTTTATGAGAAATCCCTGGTAGATGTGAATTACAGTTTTGCAATTGACAAATCTTTCCATCAACCCATCCCTCCATTTATAACTCAATTCACATCCTACGCTCTATGCCTAGCAGTCCAGGTTCACAACCAGTACTCTTCAGACCCAATATTTGACATCAAATAAATGACCAGTGCAGCCCCATTTGGGGTTTTTTCCTCTTTTTTTTCACTATAGGATGATAGCGTATAAAAGTTGCCAGTCCCCTCATTTTCCTGCATGCCCACACTGTCTGACCACAACCAATACTGAGCCACTTCTAAAAGCCATAATTCTTAGTATAAAGGTGTCTTCTCAGAAATCCCATGCCAAGTTTTAGGCGCCTGTCTTTTCTTCACCTGTACCCTGGCATACCTTCCTTGGGCAGATTATTAAGGTTTTCTGATACTGGGCAAGCAAACTGAGAAGTGTATGGGTTGGGCTCAGTCTCAACCTCGTGCTTCCCTGAAAATCAAGAGTCCCACAAAGACAAGAAGGTATTCTGCCCTCACATGTGAGGACCATTTTAAGCACATGTTGGTATGGGGGTAGGTACTATAGTGCTCCACCTGACATTAAAATGCTGTTTTTTTTCCATTTTACTATGTTGTGTGCACCTGGTCTGACCAAATTAAGGGTGGATCTGTAAGCTCATTGTGAGTTATTACTGAAGAAGTTGACTTGCTAACAATTAAATGCTAATTCTTTCACTAAAGAATCCTTATTTCAGGAACATGTTATGATCACTGTAAGCTAAAATCTGGGGAGTGTGTGGATGTGCAATGGTACGGGAGGATGAGAGTAAAGTAGAGGAAAGACTAAGTAAATTTGGATAAACACCAACTAGCCAAATGGCATTTTGCAATTGGAATCTTTGTACTGAATGTTGACAGTGGTAGAATTCTTTTTTTTTCATTGTGAAAATACTGTACAGAGGGATTACAATTACATGGGCAAGATAGTGATTACATTTCTCATCAAGCATTGTAGCCTCCTCCTTTGTTTACCCTTCCCATCCCTTCCCATCCTGTATCCCACGCTACCCAATCCTCCCCCCGCCCAAGTTGTAAATTTCGATTTTGACATGACAACTTATTCTTCTCATTGTTGCAACAGGTCCAGCTGTATCCTTATTTAAACGACTTGTTTTTCCCCTTACCTCCACAAATTATAGCAACATCAAATACAGTGAAAGCAGGGGTTATACTGTGGGGGAGGGACATGCAAAGCAACAAAGAAATAATCTTATAAATGCGTTAGAAACAAATGCATGAAAGAAAAAACATTTGAATACATATCTTAGGGTTCATTTTCCTAACATCACTTTATCTGACCATTTCTGCTTGACTCATACATATACTAGATATTGCAAATAAGGGAAACCATGGGACCAATGATTCTTTGGGCTTGGCTTACTTCACTTAGTATAATTTTTTCCAAGTCTTTCCATTTCCTAACAAATTGGGCAATGTCATTCTTTCTGATGGAAACATAGAATTCCATTGTGTATATATACCACATTTTCTTGATCCATTCATCTACTGAGGTGCATCTGGGTTGGTTCCATATCATAGCTATAGTAAATAATGCTGCAATAAACATAGTTGTGCTGGTAGATTTAGTGTTGTCTTCTTTGTAAACATTTGGGTAAATGCCCAATAGTGGGATTGCTGGGTCATACGGGAGCTCTATGCGGAATCTTTTGAGGAACCTCCATACTACTTTCCAAAATGGTTGAACGAGTTTACACTCCCACCAACAATGAAGTGAGGTTCCCTACTGTCCACATCCCCTCCAACGTCAGTTGTTATTAGAGTTCTTAATTTTTGCCATTCTAACTGGGGTGAGGTGGTATCTTAATGTTGTTTTGATTTGCATTTCTTTTATGGCTAGGGAAGTTGAGCATTTCTTCATGTGTCTATTGGCCATCCTTCTTTCTTCTTCAGAGAATTTTCTCTTTAAGTCTTTAGCCCTCTTATTTATTGGGCAGTTGTTTCTTTGAGGATTTGTTTTTGAGGGATTTAATGTTTTGAGTTCCAAGTATATTTTAGATGTGAGACCTTTGTCCATTGTATCTGCCTGCTATTCCTCGTCTTATTTTTCCTAATTGATGGGGCCTCTGAACTATACAAATTCCTGTGAAGGCTTTTTATAGTATTGCATTCAATGTATCGATTGTTTTGATGGAAATTAATACGTTCTTGATGGTGTGTACTGTTGTTCATGATTGAGGCATGGTTCTCCTTTTAGCTGTATTTCAAATTTTTTGTAAATTTTAATTTTCTTTTTAAAGTATGATGTATTTTTTGTTAGTGTGAATTTATTGGGCTATTTTGGTGTAAAAAACACTGGGGATTGAACCCATACCTCGTTTATGGGAAAAAAAAAACATTCTACCACATAAGTCACAATGCAGCTATGGCAGTTTTTTATTGGTTTTTGTTTTTATGTTTGTTTTTCTCTGTCCTGGAGCTTGAATTCTGGGCCTGGTCTCTGTCCCTCTAGTATACAGCTCAAGGTTAGCAGTCTACAACTTTAGCTACAGTGCCACTTCCAGGTTCCTGACTGTTTATTGATGATAAGAGTCACATCACTTTTCCTTCCTGGGCTGGCTATGAACCACGATCCTTAGATCTCATCCTCCTGAGTAGCTAGAGTTAAATAAATGAGCCACAGTCACCAGGCTATGGTAGGTTTTTTTTTAAAAAAAACAATGTAAATTACTCATTTTTGTCTTTCTAATTTAATATTTTTATCTTTTTTATCATCCTGGGGAAAAGAATATAGGACCCAGTGTATGTATGTATGTGAATGCTTCTGTGTGCATCTGTGCCAATGCTGGCGCTTAAATTTCTTTAACTTGTTCCAAGCAAGGCTGTAACATTTGAGCCACAGCTCTACATTTACAGCACTTTGGCATTTAAATTGGGGATAAGAGTCTCACGGACTTTCCTGCCCAGGCTGGCTTTCAAGCCATGATCCTCAGATCCCAGCATTCTGAGTAGCTAGGATTATAGGTATGAGTCATAAGTACTCAGCTATCATTTAGTTATGAGATATTCACAATGCTCTCTTAGCAATTTTTATTCAGTTTGTAAAGAAATTTCATTATTTGTTTCAGCATACATTATTTATACAAGATGAGATATTTCCATACATGTGTACAATGTACCCCAATCTAAATCATTCCTTTTATCATTTTATCTTTTTTCCCCTTTCTTAAATCCTTTTCAACAAGTTCTTTTTGTTCTATTTTATATAGTATCATAAAGTTTTTTGGCAATATACATCCTTATTTTTCCTCTTCATTTATCTCTTTACCCCTGCTGGGTATCCTGGTACAGGAGCTGGTCAAACATACCTTTACAACTCAAGAGAAGAAACAAAGTTTAATGCATTTTACCCTGCCTTTGCTCCTATTTTCTCTTCATGAGCTCTGAGATTTATTCTCTGTTATTTTCTTTTTAAAATCTTCTTTTAGGAACTCCTATAGTAATGATTGTTTTACTTCTTTGTCTGGAAATGCTTTGAATTTGCCTTGATTTCTAGAAGATATTTGTTTTGACCCCTGTGTCTTCTGACAAAAAAAAATTGGGGGGGGGGCAGTCATGGGGCTTGAACTCTGGGCCTGGGCACTGTCCCTGAACTCTTCAGGTCAAGACAAGTGCTCTACCACTTGAGCCATAACACCACTTTTGGTTTACTGGTGGTTAATTGGAGAATGTCTCATGGAATTTACTGCCCGAGCTCAGAGCTCAGGCTCCTGAGTAGCTAGGATTACAGGCATGAGCCACTGGTACTTGGCAAATATTTTTTATTATAGTTAAGGGGCCATTTTTCTTGCATTGATTAAAAAAATGATTTCTTCAGGGTTTTTGTTTTTGTTTTTGTTTTTGCATAGTTAGCTTACATTTTGTTAGGTTGATGTTTCTTTGTGGTATTTCCGTGTATGCATATATTGCAGTCAGGTCAGATTCATTTCCTCCATTTTTACAGTTTTCAGTGGGTTCCATTCCATTATTGTCATATTTCCACCCAGCTTCCTTCCAATAACAAAAATATTAGATCTTCTGTTTATTTTCTTTTGTCTCCATTTCCCTTTCAGTCTTTTTCTCTGACTTCCACATACATAATTTCTACTGTAATCTTCAAGTTCACTGAGGCTTTCTTCTGTCTTCCATGTGATTGTACACAGAATTTTATGTTAGATGTTTCATTTAAGTTCGAAAAATTCCATTATCTACTTTTTTTCCATTTATCAAATGTGTTTATAATTGCGACTTGAATGTTTATTTTAGGATGGCTACTTTGAAATCTTTGTCAAATAATGTCAACATCAGTATCAAGTAGCTGGTGGCAATGTTGTCTTTTGTTTGTCAAGGTGAAAAATTGTCTTATGAACATGCATTCCAGATGTCTGTCTCAGGGTTTTACTGGTCTTCTTTAGAATAGGATTTTCAGATCATGTACTCATTGCAGAGACTTTTGCCCATAGCTGCCAGATGAGGTTGGAAGTGGTTGGTTTCCTGCCAATGGAGAGAAACCTTTCACTGTGGAGTGCCTTGTGAACTGGCCCCAGGAGTCTTATGCTGCCATCAATAGGTAAAGGGTATTAGGGCTAGGACTTTATTCCAGCTAGAAAGGTGTGAAATTCTGGTTCCCTCCAAGTCTCCTCTAAGACTGTGTGAATTACACCACAGGCTCCTTCTCTGCATATATGAGTGAAGTCCAGACTCCCTGTGATTCTCCATTGATGTCACAGTAAGAAACTGAGCACTGCCTTGGGAGGTATCCTTTGCCAAGAGGTAGAATGCAAGCTTCCTGAAGTATTTGACTGGAGATGAGCAGTTATTATCTAAAAGAGTATCATCTACCTACGTTGTTCTTCTGTATCCCACTGTTTCTCATGTGTCAGCTTCCGTTTGGAATATGAGGGAAAACAAGGAAACACCACCATGCATTTCATTCAGGCCCGAAGGTCTTTGATCTTCCTTCTACATGCCTCATGTTCATTTGATATGTGACATCCATGCTTATTGGTTGTGCTTGGTGGGGAGACAAGAAGAAATGCACCTACTTCATCTTGCTTACAAACTAGAAATCAAAACATTTGGGGAGAGGAGGAGTAGGGGATCAGTAGTGGGGCTTGAACTCAGGGCTTTGTGCTCAGGTCTTCATGCTCCCTCTTTTCATTTTCTCTATAAAAAACTGCTATACTATTCAAGTCACAAATCTATTTCCAGATTATTTTGTGTGCAACCTGGGGCCTGAATTCAGGGTCTGAGTCCTGTCCCTGAGTTTTTTTGCTCGAGGCTAACACTGGACTACTTGAGCTATACCCCCATTTCTGGATATTTTAATAGTTTATTAGAGATTGGAGTGTCATATACATTCTTCCTTCCTGGGTTTGGCTTTGAACAAAGGTCCTTTGATCTCATCCTGCTGAGTCACTAGGATTACACGTCTAGTCATTGTCCTCCATTATTTCCCCACTTACACTTATCAGGAGCAACTGAAATCACAGTATCCTCATTTTGTTTTTCTCCCTGAGGAACAAACTAGAAGATTATGAATAACTTACCCAAGATTCCCCTCAAGGAAAATAGGTATGTTTTAATAACACATCTGTGAATTTGCATGTTTGATGACACAAGTTCACCCAAGTATTTTTTTTTTGTTATTGTTAAAAACCATACAGAGGGGTTACAATTGCATGGGAAGGTAATGAGTACATTTCTTATCAAGCCTTGTTACCTCCTACTTTGTTTCTCATTCCCATCACTTCCCATCTCCTCCCCCTCCACTGAATCCCCTACCCCTCCCCCGCACCCGCCAAAGTTGTAAAGTTTGTTTTCGATATAATGTCTTGTACATCTCATTGTTGCAATGGGTCCACCTGTATCACTATTTAAATGATTTGGTTTTTACCTTCCCCTCCACAAATTATATCAATATCAAATACAGTGAAAGCACGGGTAATAGCGTGGAGGAGGGACATATAAAACATCAAAGAAATCATCTTATAAATATGTTTGAGACAAGTGCAAGAAAGAAAAAAAAATTGAATCTTTATCTTGGGGTTCATTTTGCCTAACATAAAATTATCTTACCCTTTCTGCTTGTCTTAGACATACACTAGCAATTACAAATATGGGAAACCATGGAATCCATGTTTTTTTGGGCCTGGCTTACTTCACTCACTATAATTTTTTCCAAGTCTTTCCATTTCCTAACAAATGGGGCAATATCATTCTTTCTAATGGAGGCATAGAATTCCATTGTGTATATATACCATCTACTGAGGGGCATCTGGGTTGGTTCCATATCTTAGCTATGGTAAATAATACTGCAATAAACATAGTCGTGCTGTAAGCTTTAGTATGGTCTTCTTTGTGATCATTTGTGTAAATGCCCAAAAGTGAGATTGCTGGGTCATAGGGGAGCTCTACGTGGAATCTATTGAGCAATCTCCATACGACTTTCCAAAGTGGTTGAACAAGTTCACACTCCCACCAATAATGCAGTAGGGTTCCTTCTGTCCACATCCTCTAAAGCATCTGTTGTGATTAGAGTTCTTGATTATAGCCATTCTAACTGGGGTGAGGTGGTATCTCAATGTCGTTTTGATTTGCATTTCTTTTATGGATAGGGAGTTTGAGCATTTCTTCATGTGTCTATTGGCAATGCTTCTTCCTCTTCAAAGAAGTTTCTCTTTAAGTCTTTAGCCTACTTATTTATTGGACAGTTGTTTCTTTGTGAATTTGTTGTAGGGGGATTTAATTTTCTGAGTTCCAGGTATATTTTGGATATGAGATGCTTGTCCATTGTATGGCTAGTGAAGATCTTCTTCCAATCCATTGGCTTTATATTCATCTTGCTAGCTATGTTCTTTGCCGTGCAGGAGCTCTGCAATTTCATGCACTCCTATTTGTCTAATCTTTCTTTGATTTGTTGTGTTTCTGGGTCTCTATTAAGAAAATTTTGGCCTGTGCCAAGGAGACCAAGGGTTTCTCCTATTTCATCCTGTAAGGTTTTCAGAGTGTCTGCTTTGACTCAAAGGCCTTTAATCCATTTGGAGTTGATTCTGGTACAGATTGATATATAAGGATGTAGCTTTAATTTTCTACAAGTAATTAACCAATTTTGCCAGCACCATTTACTGAAGAGACTGTCTTTCTTATATTCTATTTCTTTAGCTCCCTTATTGAAGAATAAATGGCTATAGGTCTGTAAGTTCATTTCTGGGTTTTCAATTTTATTAATTGGTCTTGAGGTCTGTTCTTTTGCCATTACCAAGCTATTTTGATTATTATGGCTTTGTAGTAGAGTTTGAAATTAGGTATTGATATTCCTCCAGCCTGTTCTTTTTTTTTTTAATTGTGAAAATACCGCACAGAGTAGTTGCAATTACATGGACAAGATAATGAGTACATTTCTCTTTTTTTTGGAAGGGGGGTCCAGTCATGGGGCCTGAACTCTGGGCCTGGGTGCTGTTCCTCAGCTCTTCAGCTCAAGGCTAGTTTTCTACCACGTGTGTCACAGCGCCATTTCTGTCTTATTTATTTTAACTTATGTGATGCTGAGGAATCGAACCCAGGGCCTCATGCATGCAATGCAAGTGCTCTACCACTGAGCCACCTTCTCAACCATTGAGTATATTTCTTATCCAGCATTGCTGCCTCCTCCTTTGTTGCCCCTTCTTATACCTTCCTATCTCCCCCCTTAACACCCCCATAATTCCCCCCTCCCCCGTAGCCAATGTTGAAATGTTCATTTTTCGTCATAACAACTTGTACAACTCATTGTTGCAATGCGTCCACATTTACCCCTATTTAAACGATTTGTTTATTCCTTTCCCCTCCACAAATTATACCAACATGATATAAAGTGAAAGCAGGGCTTATACTGTGGGGAAGGGACATACAAAACAACAAAGAAATAATCTTACAAATATGTTAGAAACAATCACCTTAAAGAAAGAATATTTGGAAACTTATCTTGGGGTTCATTTCACCTAATACCAACTTTTTCTATGTCTCTAACAGAAAGAATGGCATTGCCCCATTTGATAGGAAATGAAAATACTTGGAAAACATTATATTAAGTGAAGTATGCCAGGCCCCCAAAAAACATAGGCTCCATGGTTTTCCTTATTTGCAATAACTAGTATATTTGTGAGACAAGCAGAAAATGTCATCACTGTTCTTCCTATTAAGGATCGATTTTGCTCTTCGGGGTCTTTAATTGTTCCATATGAATTTTTGGATGGCCTCTCCTATTTCCTTGAAGAATGAGGTTGGAATATTGATAGGTATCACATTGAAATTTTGTGTAGCCTTGGGAAGTATTGCCATTTTCACCATATTTATCCTTTCAATCCAGGGGCATGGGAGTTTTTTGCACTTTCTAAGTTCTATTTTGATTTCCTTTATCAGGTTTTTAATGTTTTGGTTAAGTTTATTCCTAGGTATTTTATTTTCTGTGGGGCTATTAAGAATGGAATTGCTTCCTGATTTCAGCCACGCTATTCTCATGGTTGGCATACAGAAAAACCATGGATTTTTTTTTTTACATCAGATGGGTAATGTGCCGTCGTTGTAACAAGGTTTAGAGGGAGGCACATTTCACCCAAGCACATGAGAATCCAATCATCACACTTATGAACCGGAAAAGGATCAAGCCATGGGTTTTTGAGGGTTAATTTTACACCATGCCACTTTTTCAAAGTTTTGAATCAGCTGGAGTAATTTGGGAGTGGAGTCTGTGCGATTCTTTAAAAACAGATCATGTCATCTGCAAAGAGGAGAGTTTTATTCATCTTTCCCTATTTCGATTCCCATTATGTTTGCATTTTTTCTTATTGCTGTACCTAGGCATTCTAATACTAAATTGAAGAGAAGTGGACAGAGTGGACATCCTTGTCTCATTCCTGAGTTAAGAGGAAATGGCTTAATTTTTCACCATTAAGTATAATGCTGGCTGTAGGTTTGTCATATACAGCCTTTTTTGAGGAATGTTTCCTGGATTCCTAATTTTTCCAGAACCTTCATCATAAAGGGGTGTTGGATCTTGTCAAATGCTTTTTCTGCATCTATTGAGATAACCATGTGGTTCTTATCCTTGCTCTTGTTGATGCGATGAATTATATCACTTGATTTGCATACATTGAACCAGCTTTACATTCCTGAAATGAATCCTGTTTGATCATGGTGTATGATTTATTTTGGATGAATTTGTGAAGTAGTTTGGCCAAAATTTTCTTGAGAAATTTTGCATCAATGTTCACCAAAGAAATGGGTATGTAGTTCTGTTTCTTTGATGAGTTCCTACCTGGTTTTTGGATGAGGATCATGATGGCTTCATAGAATGAGTTCGGTAGTGAACTTCCTCTTTCAATTTCATTGAAGATTTGTAGGAGTATTGGTGTGAGCTCTGCTTTGAAGACCTATCAGAATTCTGCTGTAAATCCACCTGTTCTGGGCTTTTCTTAGATAGGAGGTCTCTTATTGCCGCTTCTATTTCAGTCCTTGATATGTGCCTGTGAATATGGTTTAACTCATCTTGGTTTAGTTTCAGCATGTCAATATTTGCTAGGAAAAAGGTCTATTTCTGCCAGGTTCTCAAATTTATTAGCATAAGGGTTTAATAAGTATTCCCTTATAATGTTCTGAATCTTGGTTGTTTCTGTAGTAATGTTTCCATTCTCATCACTGAGTTTGTTTATTTGGGTTTGTTCTCTTCTTTTTGTGATAAGGTTTCCTAACAGTCTGTCAATTTGTTAATTTTTTTTCGAAGAACCAACTCTTTATTTTGTTGATTCATTCTCTGTCTTTTGGGGATTCTAATTTGTTTACTTCTGATTTAATTTTAATTACTTTTTTCCATCTACTGGATTGGGGTTTATCTTTCCGCTCTTTTTCAATGAGGCTCAGATGTCTCATTTAATTGTTGGTTTCAGATCGCTCCAATTTGTTGATGTAGGAAATCAGAGAGGAACTGGCAATTTGTGTGTTCAGTTTTGTTCAATATCATGAACATTTGAATTTCCTTTCTAATCCCTTCCATGACCCACTGGTTGTTCAACAGTGTGTTGTTCAGCCTCCATGTGTTACTGGACATTCTTTTCGATGGCTTTTGGTGATGAGTTCCAATTTTATTCCTTTGTGGTCTGAGAGAATGCAAGGTATAATTTCAATTTGTCTGAATTTGGACATGTTTGCCTTGTCACCTATAATGTGGTCTATTTTGGAAAATGTTCCTTGTGATGCAGAGAAAAACGTGTATTCTGATGCTGCTGGGTTAAATATTCGGTAAATATCTGTTAAATTTATTTAACCTATGCTTTTGTTTAGATCTGCAGTTTCTCTGTTGAGGTTTTACCCACTTGATCTACCTAGTGGTTATAGTTGTATGTTAAAGTCCCCAACAATTAATGTCTTTGGATCTTTGACAGATTTGAGAGAATGTTTTTTTTTTTCTTGGATAAATTTGGATATTCGGTTGTTTGGCAAATAAATATTTGCCATTGTAATATGAAGGATACCTTAATTAGTATGTAGCCACCTTCTTTTTCTCTTCTCACTATTTCAAATTTTAAGTCTATTTTAGATATTAGGATTGCAACTCCTGCATGTTTATGGGGTCCATTTGGTTGTTTGATTTTCTTCCAGCCTTTCACTTTGAAAATTTATTTGTTTGTATGGTTAAGGTGACTCCTGAAGGCATCAGATAGAAGGATTTTGCTTTTTAATTGAACTAGACAGTCTATGTCGCTTAATTGTAGAGTTAACTCTGTTAATGTTCAGAGTTAGGACTGAGAGGTATTTTGGAATTCTTGCCATGTTATCTACCTTTTGGTGGTTGCAACATCTGGTTACTTTCTATGGTTCTTGGATTCTCAGTTTGGGTGCAGTTTCTTGACCTTTGTTGCGCTCTTGTTGTTTATTTATGTGTAGGACATCTTTTGTAGGGCTGGTTTGGGGGAATATATGTTGTTTCAGTTTTTCTTTGCTATGGAAGGTTTTTATTTGACCTTTGGTTATGAAGGAGAGTTTAGCTGGGTACAGTATTCTTGGTTGAAAGTTTGTCTTTAGGCCAGGGCATATATCATTCCAGGCTCTTCAAACTCGCCTTCTAAATATCTAAAGTATTCCAGGGGTACTGGATATAGACTGGCCAGCTGGATATACTCTGTGGTCTGGTGGAGCTCTCAAACAGTTCCCAGTTTTAGTGGGTCCTCTAGTGCAGGTGTTGGGGTATGGGTCTTGTTAAAGGTCTAAGGGTTAACACCATCTGTGGTCTCCCCTGAGGGATACACTGTCTCTTCTGGGGTGCTCACCCTGGAGCTAGTTGTTGTTTCTGTGTGATGTAGGTCTCTGGTTGCTGCTGCAATCAGAGTTCATTTGAGATGCTTGTGGACTGGGCTGAACAGTGGTGGCTCTGTGTGATTCTCCTCTGTTTCTGCCTCTTTTGATGCTGTTTGGGTTGGTGCCATGGGATAGGACTACAGCAAATGGGTGAGGGAAGGGTCTCTGTGCAGGTTCTGAACACTGGGGTTTGTCTCTGTTTGTACTGTCCTGATCAGCTCCAATATCTTTTAGTTCTTCTGCTCTGGCCTTCTGTGGACGAACCATGTAGTTCTGGGGTTCCTGCTGTGCGGCCCAGCGGCTTTGGTGGGATGGAACCCCTCTGTTCCGAGAGTGAAGGGTGGGGGTTGGATCTTTGTGCAGGCTCCCAGCTCAGAGGTTTCTCTGTTTGTTGCAATCACCGGGTCCAACACTGGTACCTCAGGCATCTTTTGCAAGGGTGATTTGCATACAATCCCCTGTGTCTCTGGAGACTCCGGAAGCCCTCGCCTGGCTGGATTGGCCACAGCTTGGTACGTTGCCACACAGCCAATAAAGATTGGGGGAGTGGTCTTTGCCCTTCTCGGTTCTGAAATTCTTCCTTTACATTTTTTTTTCTTTTTTTCTGCCTCCTGTTTTTCTCTGGGTGTTTGTCTTTTTGTTGCTGTCAGTCTCTTGGGGAAATTAAGAGTTGGAACTTGAATGTTGAAGTACCTAACACATAATAAAAGTTCCCTTACTACTTTCATAAAAAGTACTTTTACATTTTGAAGTAACATGCACATGCGGGCACACACACACACACACACACACACACACACACACACACACACACACTAGTCTAAGGATTACCATGGTAAACTCTCAGAAGGCAGTTTTAGAAATGTGTGAAATTGCTAACAAATGCATTGGCTCAAGTTGTGCACGGTAATGTATTATTTATGCCTAAGGTCCAAAACTTGTCAATTGGCAAAAACTAACAGAAATTTACATGATATACTTGTTGTAGCTTTTGAAGTGGCTTATTTATGTCATTTTAGAATAATGCAAGTCTATCAATGTTGATAAAGCTTTGCAGTGCTCATTTCTTTCACCCATCTGGATAATTTAAAATCTGTAAGCTTGTCAAGAAGCTGTTGCTTTACATTTCACTTTAGAACTCTCCATGATAATAAATGAGAAGGCCTACATTAAAGGGCATTTATATTACCAGTAATAAAATACTCATACACTGGAGATAAACTAGATTTAAAAATGAGTTTTGGCTGTAAGCTTATTCTTTTTCATTAACATATTTTGAACGAAAGCATGCAAATATTTGAGTGTGAGCAGTTGTATTTTTTCATAAATAAGTTTTTTTTTGGTTTTATATTTCATGGCAAAAATTATTGAGTAGAAGATACAGAGATTCCCTATATAACCTCTCCCTACATATCCAGGGCCTCCCACGCTATCAATATCCACTGAGTGTTACATTGTTCCAAATGACACATCATTATCAACTGGTATCTCCCACAGTTTCCATCAGGGTTCATTCTTGGTATATATTTATTCACATTCATGGAATGACCATCACCATGAATCTACCACAATGGCATCAATCTATTTCTCTTTATCCTGCCTTCTCATTTGTCAACTCTGTCCCTTGGCCTTTGGTAACTACTGACCTTTCTAATGTCTTCATGGCTTTGCATTTTTATGCCATGTTGTTGGAAAGGGTACATACATTTCAGAAATAGTACATATATATGTAGTATTCCGATTTTTTTCTTTTAACTAGTGATTGCTTAACTTTCCTCCATGTCTATTGCTGGATACTCATTTATATTTTAGCACCGATTACTACACTGGATGGGCCACAGCTTATCCATTCAGTTAGCTACTGAAGTACATCTTGGTTCTTTCCAAGTTTAGACAACTATGAATAAACTTGTTGTAAACGCCCACATTGTAATTTTGTTTTAGACTTGAGTTTTTAGCATTTCTGTGTAAACAATAAAGAACATGATTTCTAACAAAGCCTAACATTTTCACCATATAACCTTGCCATCATTTTCCTTATTACCAACATACCTGTATAATTGCATTCTCCTGGCAATGAGTGAGTTTCTATTTATGGACTTCAACGTTTGGTTCAGTGAATGCTTTGGATTTGGGCCATTCTAATAGGGTTATAGTAGTACCTTTTGGTTTAATGTATTCCCTTGGAGCATTGTTCAGGCATATTTTTCATCCTTGCATATTTTCATAGCATATATGTTGGAATTTTTTATGTTTTTTCTTGTGTTGATTATTAATGGGGCATTTATCAGGATATTCAGACTTCTTTTCTTGGCCCTTAGAAAGATTTTATCCAATTGCTGTTAATTGTTGAATTTCTTATCTTATAATTATCTTGTGTATGGAGCAAGTTTCATGGAAATCAGCTGCACCAATAGCTCAATCTCTAGTAATAGCAAATAAACTTTAAATTTTGATACGTACAGTTTACATCAATAAGCTTTGAAAAGTCCTGGTACACATCAATTGAAAAGTATAAGTTGATTTTTTTAATCAAAGTTAATTCTATTAAAAATAGTATTTAAACTATAGGTCTGAGAATAATAGTTTCATGGTTTCACAGTTTGAAGCCTGTCTGGTTAGGAATGTCTGTCAAACTGTTATCTCCACTAAACAAAAAAAGTCTGAAAGAGGAGCTAAGTCTCAAGTGGTAGAGGACTACCCTTGAGAAAAACTCTGGGACAGTACCCAGGCCTTGAGTTAAGCCCCAGGACTAGCAGGCAAAAAAGGTTTTTAATAGGCTGGGATTAGTGCATTTAAAACTATGACATGTAGGGGCTGGGAAGGTGGCTCAGTGGTAGAGTGCTTGCCTTGCATGCCTGAGGCCCTGGGTTCAATTCCCAAGCACCACATAAGCAAAAATGAAAAAAAAAAAAAAACTATGACATGTAATTCAAAGAAAAGGTAAATGAATGAAAGTATATGATATGTAATGGACTTAACAAGAATTGCTTAAAATGTCCATACAATAGGAAATAATGCATAGATTCAATTCAATCTCTTAAATGTCCAGTGGCTCTAATCATAGAAATAGTAAAAAGAAAGTAGAATATATAAATGATCCCACATAAGACTTTCTATAACCAAATAAATCTTGATAAAGATGATGTGGATTATAATCCTAGCTACTTAAGAGGCTGAGATCTGAGGACCACGGTTCAAAGCCATTGTAGATAGGTATTCCCCTTATATGATTCACCTTAGAGAAATGAGGTCCCTTAACACACTTAGTATACTCCTTCCCCTCTGTATAGTTTAGCATGCTCCCTTCCTCGGCAACATGAGGCCCATTTAGTAAAGGCAGTAGATAATCACCTTCCAACCCCCTTTATCTTTTTTTTTTACATTTTTAAAATATATTATTGTTATTGTGAAGGTGATGTACAGATGAGTTTCGGTTATATAAATCAGGAAAAGTGTACATATCTTTTTGGACAATGTCACCATTTCCCTCGCTCTCTCCCAGTTTTTTTAATTTTTCTTTTCTTTTATTCCCCTTCCCATCCCTTCCCATCCTCCCCCCGTCCCCCCACCTAATCATCCCCGCCTCCACTACTCCCCCCCGCACCAAACTTGTAAAGTTCGTTTTCGACATAATGACTTGTACATCTCATTGTTGCAGGGTCCACCTGTATCCCTCTTTAAACGTCTTGTTTTTCCCCTTACCCTCCACAAATTATACCAACATCAAATACAGTGAAAGCGTGGGTTAGACTGTGGTGGAGGGACATACTCTTATAAATGTGTTAGTAACAATCGCATGAAAGAAAAATAAATTTGAATACATATCTTAGGGTTCATTACCCTAACATCACCTTATCTGACCTTTTCTGCTTGACTCAGACATATACTAGATATTGCAAATAAGGGAAACCATGGGACCTATGTTTCTTTGGGCCTGGCTTACTTCACTTAATATAATTTTTTCCAAGCCTTTCCATTTCCTAACAAATGGAGCAATGTCATTCTTTCTGATGGAGGCATAGAATTCCATTGTGTATAAATCCCACATTTTCTTGATCCACTCATCTACTGAGGGGCATCTGACAACCCCTTTTATCTTTACATGACATTTCTCTTGGGCAGCTACCACCGTATAATGCAACAAGAGGCCGTTCGATTGACCTTCAAATCTGGTCAGTTGCAAGACTCCTTATCTATGATTTGGACAGGAGCTATAAATTCTAGTCTGCCATAATGAAGCCCCTGGCCCACACATCCACACTGGGGTCTCCTCCTGCTAAAACCTTCTAGCCCCTTCAAAACCTCCTAGGTTATATAGGTTACCTCAGAAAATAGCTGGTGCTTCTTCTCACTTCTCCCTGTGAGAAGGGGTCTTCTTCCCCGTTTCCGGCCAATAAACTTTTCTTTGTTCTCTGTACATGCATGTCTGCATGGTTTTCTGGCAAAGTGTAATTTAGTCTAACAATTCCTTTATAGAATCATTTTTGAGAAATGTGTTTTTGCCTGGCACTCTGGAATGTCGCAAGTATTATATTAGGATGGCATAGTTAAAATCCAGTTTATGTCGGGCACTAGGGCTCATGCCTATAATCCTAAGGATCAAGAGAGCTGAGATCTGAGGGTTGTGGTTCATAGCAAGCAGACAGAAAATTCCGTGAGATTCTTATCTCTAATAAATACTCAGAAAAGTCCAGAAGTGGCACTCTGGTGCAAGTGTTAAGAGTTCTAGCCTTTATCACAAAAAAGAATCATGGACACTGCCCATGCCTTGAGTTCATGCCCCACGACTGGAATAAAAAAATCCAGTTTATTATCTTCTCACAGATCTAAGGAATTGTCTCTACTTTTGGAAAGTTCTGACAATGCAAAACACTTTATTTACATTTGAAAACAACCTACAGTTTTCCAGAGCTAGCTATCTTTAGTATTGCAAAAAACAATTAATTCTTGCTGGATCAATAAGGTAGGTTTAACAATGGTCTCCCAAGAAATATTTACATTCTAATCCTTAGTACTTGTGCATGTTGATGGTAAAGAAAGATAGAGAAGATTTGATTAAGAATATTGAGACAAAAAAAAAGAATCTTGAGACTGTATTATTCAAATAGATCCTTCATGGATGCAATCATGACTGTCCTTAAAATAAACACAGAGAAATATATTCATTATTTCCTTCATTTGTGGTAGTTACAATGTGCCTATAATTTTCTGGAGGGTAAGCAGTGGATGAGAAAGGGCTTACAAATGAATTCACTGAAGTTTAATAGACTCTATGATAGAGAGTGAAATAGAATAGTTCTTGAAAAAAACTCTTTAAGTTTTTTTTTTTTAATGTCAATGTCCAACAAAATAAGTACCAAGAAATGGGTTCTGTAAGAGGGGTGATGGGAGCCATGTGGAGGGGTAGAAGAATGAAGAGGGAAGGGCTAAAATACAGGCAAGTATTAATTGTATATACCACAGAACTGAGAACTATAAGGGAAGGAGTGGGCCAAAGGTGTTGATGATGTTGAAGTGATTACATAGATTAAGATGCATTGTACAAATAAACTGCTGGGTTAAACGGCAAACAAATTTAGCACATAACGTAAAATTAAGACAAATAAGGAAAAAGGTATGTTGGGAGGGATGGGATAATATTTTAAGTATTTTTACAAAAGAATTTCTATTCACCACAGCACAGGTAGATTTCATTGAGATGTGTTGATGAAAGCAGAGTTAGAGTGATATGCTTTGGTGATGGAAAAAGATAACACAGAGAAAGAAATATTAATAGTCACTAGAAGCTGGAAAAAATAAGCTAACAATTTACATTTAGCCTCCAAACGGAACGTATTTCAAGTGTTCTAGTTATTTTGGAGATGGAATCTCATAGATGTTTCTGCTCAGAATGGCTTCAAACTGCCATCCTCTAAATTCCTGCATAGGTAAGATTACAGATATGAGTTACTGATACCTGGTTTACCGGTTTTTTTTTTTTTTCTGTTTTCACATCAAATTGCAACTTGGCCTTTTATTTAGGGACCCTTCACCTTTTATCATTTTCCATCATTCTTGTTTTATATCACTGGTATAAATCTATATGGCTCAATTTTAGAGCTCTTCAAGTAAAAGTTACTACTTTTTTAAGAAATTCGATAAGCTTCATTATACTGCTTTCTGTTGGAGAGCTTTAAATAATCCTTGCCCAATAAATTTTTTGTTATCCAGGACAATAGATTATTATAGGCAAAAGAAAATTTCGGGACAGTATTCCAAAAATAGGTCATTTTATTTTGAAATAAATGATCGATTACTTGGTCTCAGGATATATTGCTAGGACTAAAATAAATCTCTAGGGAGGGAATCAAACAGAGATCTTGGTAATGTTTTTGCGCAGCAATATTGTTTTGACTCTATTTTACTTATACTTTGAGTATTGTCAGTTTACTACTCTACAGCTTCCCTAAGTATGGTCAATCTCCTGTGTTCATTTTTTATTGTAGTTTACCTAGTAACTGAGTATGCTGGCTATTTCATTTTAGCACTCTTAAATACAGTTTATTTCTTTATTCTGGTATTTGCCTTCTAGACTTTGCATTATATTCACAAACTGCATTGTTGAAAGCGCAACTTCTATATACAACTAAAAGATTAAAATAAAATTTAAAATAAATTCACAAAGTTCACTGAGTTTCTAAGTTGTTAAACACTTGGTTAGCAGAAAAATGGCACATCTGTGGAGAAATTGGAATATTCTAATTCCTGAGTGATGTCCTATGATAATCCTTCATGTAGGAGTAAACTTTTTTCTGAAGACTTTGAACCATTCTAGCAAATGATCTAACAAAGAAGTGATGATGATTGACATCTGAAGGGGGACAATCTTGTGAAGTTCATCCCTTAAGTGGATGGACCTGATGAGTTACGAATGTGTACCAGATAACTGAATTACCTATTTTTGAGAAAAATTCCCACAGATGTCCAAAAAAGTTCAGTTTTAGAATAAAGTTATCTTTCCCCTATAGTTGGGCAAAAATCCAATTGGTAATAGTATTTAAGAAGCTAAGAGGAGGTGCAAATGTGAAGTCCAATGACCAGTAAATAGTTAACTCCAACATGAACTTTAGTATTGATTCCTAGCCCAATTTGCTTTCTTTTTAGTTGACTTTTTTTAAGTTTTAGTAGCAGTTTATGTATATAGTGAAGTTTGTTGACCATATATAAGGTAAAGTTCCCCAAGTTCCTCCTCTTGTTCAAGGATCTGACCTAGAGACGGTCGAGGAGATCATCTGTCCCAAATTAAGGGCTCCCTTTCAAAGGAAGATTCCCCAAATCTGAAGACTGTTATTTGAGTGGGGGTAGGGTCACAAGGTTACTCCTTGGAGGCCATGTGATTCAAAATATCTACTATCTTGGTTTTTCATTTAAATTAATTTTTGCATCAAGAAATGAGCTTAACAACTGGTTGTTTATTAAGGGTGATACTGGTTCTCAGATCCAAGTTGGAGAGTGGATATCATAGTTAAATACATAGACAATCTGATTCTCAGTGTAGCCATTTAGGGGAGCTCTGGATGTTTGGATAAACATATTCTCAGATATAAGAGAAGTTAATGCTTCTGCTGTTTCATTGTAAAGTATTTTTGGATATACACTTAATACTACTTGCAGTGGGCTTTATGGAATAGTATTTTTGTTATTGTGAGAAACATCCATATTGATCTTCAAAGCAGTTACAACAGGTTAAAGATATCCTATAATAGGTGAATGTTAGACCAAAATTTAAATATATCAGTGAACACATAGAGGACCATCATATATAGTTTTTAATTTGAAGCAATTTTAAGAAGGCAACAGTTGGGAAAAGAAGCTAATGCAAGAAGTTAATAACACATTATTTGAAAAGTTTAATGAAGAAGGTATAAAATCAGATTCATCAAAAGCTGTGGATAGAATATTGATGAAGTTTAGAAAAACATTCATCTGCAGTGCCAATTTGAATGAAATATATGCATGTTTGGTGTATGCTGAAGAAACTCATTCCAAAACATAAAATACACTGAAAATGTTTCACAGAAAGATCAGAACTGTGAAGGAGAGAGAATATGTCAATATTGTTGATGTGATTGTTTGAAGATATCTGTGTTTCTGTGGGAAGGGAAGAAAACATATGGGGTTATGATCAAGATATATTTTCACATATACAAACAAGGAAAAATATGAAAAATGTGCAAATAATTAGTGTCAATTTAACAAAACATTTTGCTCACACTTTAAAAATGAAACTATAAAAAAAAAACTTAATAACATCAAATAAATAGGCCATGGAAGAAAATGTACAGTAGACAGATTTTTCCAGATAATTTGTTTTATTTCATAACAAATAGATTACAATAAAATTTAATTGCATCTGAAGATGTTAACACTTTCAAAGGTCACTGTTAGAATCCAACAAAGAAAAGTAACAGAGAAGTAGAGAGTAAGAACAACCTAGCTGGGTGCCGGTGACTCTCGCCTGTAATCCTAACTACTCAGGAGGCTGAGATCTGAAGATAATGGTTCAAAGCCAGCCTGGGCAGGAAAGTCTGTGAGACTCTTTTTTTTTTTTTTTGTCAGTCGTGGGGCTTGAACTCTGGGCCTGGGCGCTGTCCCTCAGCTCTTCAGCTCAAATCTGTGAGACCCTTATCTCCACTAAACCACTAGAAAACCGGAATAGGTGCTGTATCTCAACCGGTAGAGCACTCAACTTGAGCTGAAGAGCACATGGACTGCAGCCAAGCTCAGAGTTTAAGCCCCAAAACCGACAAAAAAAAAAAAAAAAAAGAACAACCTGTGCTAGGGATGAAGACAATTAGAAGAACTTTGTGACCAAAGAATTTACTCTCTTTTCCTCATCAACATAGATCTAGGACACCTACTTTTTGACAGAACATTTGTAGTCAGAGCAATAGTTACTAATTTAGGCAGTAATTTATTACTTTTACTCCCTTATCTTATGATGTGATTCCCGAATGATGTAATCCTAGGAGATTTTTTTTACCTCATTTTCACCCAGAGTTTCTAATTCCTCCCCCTGCCCATGATTATTCTGCTACTCTCATTTTTCCTTGTTTCTGAACTCAACTCCTATGATCTTTTGGTTCATGAGAAAGAGCTGGAGAAATGTGACAATGGCCTGGAGTCTGTGCTAATTTCCACTCGAGCTTAGAGGATCTAGTGAAGGACCTCTACCTGGGCTTCAGAATCAGATATTAATTGACCTCTTTGGAAATGGAGAAACTCACTCCTTCAGGCAGAATATGTCATTCTTTCACTTTCTCTGAAGAGATTTAGTACTAGGACACAATTCAGAGAATGAGATGTCCCACCACCCACCACAGCCTTGAGAGAAGGAACAGATTTAAAACTGAAAGTGGTCTCAGTTCCCAAAGGGCCAGTGGGAATCCAGGAGATCACACATTCCTCCTCATCAGGGACATTCTGGTAAGAATACAAACTGGACACAGTCTAATGTGGAAATTAAGTGAGACAAGGCCTAAAGGGGAAATAAGAGAGGGAAAAAACAAATTGCTTAACTAGGAATACAGGTGGGCCCATTGCAACAATGAAATGTACAAGTCATTATATCGAAAAACAAACTTTACAACTTTGTAGGGGGTGGGTTGAGGATAGGATGTGGGGAGAGGGGGAGTATGGGAAGGGATGGGAAGGGGAAACAAAGAGGCAACAATGCTTGATAAGAAATGTACTCATTAACTTGCCCATGTAATTGTAACTCCTCTGTATGGTAGTCTCACAATAAAAAAAATTAAAAAAGGAAAAAAAAGGATACAGGTTGAACCAATGTAACAATGAAATGTACAAAAAACTATGGTGAAAGCGAACTTATAGCTTTGGGTGTTGGGGAAGGGACGAGTTGGTGAGGAAAGGAGGGAAGGGATGTGTTAGGTTTCTAAAAAGAGATAGCTGAGTAAGAAGAGCACCATGCACGTGGTATTCAGGTAAGGGGTAAGTTTATTCATCGTTCAGGCTGGCACCAGGCCATCTTGTTCCTCCAGTCGATGGGGTAAGGCGTGGGAAAGAGAGAGCTGGGAAAGACAGAAAGAGAGAGAGCTGGAGGAAAGAGATAATAGAGAGCTAGAAAAGAGAAAATAGCTAGAAAAGTGAAGAGCTAGAGAAGATCTAGAAAAGAGCAGAGAGAGGGGCCTGCGCTAGCCCTTATCTAGGGTATGGTTGGAGAAAGGTGTGGCCACATCAAATTCAGATTTGACCTCAGTGGTTGCAGATGTGACCTCTTCCAGGTGTCCCAGTTGCCTAGGTAATGCAGGTACTGGGTGGAGACTTTTCTGTGAGGAAGGTGGAGTCATATAGCCATCCAGGAGCCGACCTTACATTCCAGCCTTTTAATAATCATGAAATAGGGCGACAATTCCTTCTGGCTATTTCCTGCTAACAAGGGGCATCGACAATAGGGGTAAAAGGCTGGAATTTGGTCCCCTCCAAGAGAAGGCAGAAAGTAGCAGCGGTCCCTTGATGGCATGAGTCCTTAGATGAAGTCTGGAGAAGTCTCATGAGCATTGAGGGGCTGGAAAACAAATACTAGAGAGCAAATAAATGGCAAGAAGAAGGAATTGGGGCTGAAAATGTTGATAGACATGCCCCTAGCTACTTCTGACATCTGGCGACTAGGTAGAGAAGTCAAGTGACAAAGGCAAGAATATAAATTTCTGTTCAGTTAATAGGTAGACAGGTATAGGCAGGCTTCTTACTTCTACAGACCTCCCAGCACTGGTTAATTTTGAAAGGGCAGGCACAAAGTAGCTGATGTGACAGCATCTCCTCTTACTCCAGTCCATGTTTCCTTGTTCCCCAGACTGGCTGAGTATAGGTGCTCATTGCTAGGTTGGCTTGTCCCAGTTGATATTCAAAGAGGATTGAACTCAAGGCCTGGGCATTGTCCCTGAGCACTTCTGCTCAAGGCCAGCATTGAACCACTTTGAGTTATAGTACCACTTGCAGAGTTTGGCTGGTTAGAGATGAGTCTTGAGCCAGGCTTCCAGCCTGGCTCTTTGCAGGTTAGTTGGGAGATGGAGTCTTAGGGATTTTCCTGCCCGGGCTGGCTTTGAACTGCAATTTTTGCCACAAAAGCCCCTTATTATTTCCAATTAAAGTAACAAGGAGATCAAGTAGAATAAGTAGAGCTTACCTGCTCCTTATCAAGAACTGACCAACAAATATTCTACAATGACAAAACTCATTAGATTTGATGAGAATTTTAGCATTGATATGCCCAATATTTTAGAACCACGTAGTCAGTAGAATACACAACACATAACACAAAAGGCAAAACTCAAAACCTAAAATTTTGACAACGTTTAGACATCTTTGCTAACAATACAGATGGTTGGGCCTCAGATACCAGAGCCTGTGAAAAGAGCAACTTGTTAGCAAGGCACCTTAGAATAGATGGAGTAGTAAGCTTGGTGGAAGGTTAAGGGTCAGATGGGGCCAAACCCTTAACCCATCATGAGGCCAAGATGGCGAATTCAAGAATGTGAATTTCTGTAAAAATGCAAAGAAAGCCTGAACAAATAGATCAAGCCTACATTGGCTAGACTTTGAGAGGGAACCTAGAGGCGGAGTCCCTGGGACCCAGCTTGTGTCACACTCTTCAGGGCACAAGCCAAAATGTAGAAAAGAGAAAGGGAGAGATAGGGAAAGTTGGACATGAACGGCAGAGAAAGCAAAGAGAGCCTGAAAGTAAACAGACTTCTGACCATTTACCATTCCAGTAGCAAAAACGGTCTACATCTGAGAATGGCATAAAAATGAGGTGCTCTGGATTTCCAGGGAGTGCAGGAGGCATTTCAAAGGGGTTTCATGGTTCCAGCGTGACTCGCAGCACCCCATTAAATGAGTAAGAGAGTCAGTCTGGTGAGTGAAGGAGAGCTGACCAGCAGAAGCAGAGTCCTGACTTCCCCCGGAACCCTCTAGAGAGAAATGGCCAAGCCTCCAAAACCAAGTGTCCTCGGCTTCAGAGGTGACCAGCCTGTCAACTAAAGGCCGTAGGAGCTCTCTGGCATGGCGCCACATCAGTACAACAGAGCAGCAGAGCAACAGAGAGTTGTAGAGAGCAGTTTCACTCACCAGAGTAGAGAAGTGGTATGGACGTGGATGTGAAGGCCAGCAATGGTATCTATGCACTGATTGTGCAGCAGACAGACCAGTTTGCAAAAGGCCATCAGAACTGTTGGTATTCCTCAGAGCCATAATGGGAAAACAAACAAAGTAAAAGAAAAAAGAGGAAAAATAAAGAGAGGAATCCCAGCTATCCTGACTTTAAGCCCTTTTTGTGAGTCACAGCACCATTTATGTTAGGTTTTTAAAAAGAGATAGCCATGTAAGAAGAGCACCACGCGTGTGGTATTCAGATAAGGGGTAAGTTTATTCATCTTTCAGGCTGGCACCAGGCCATCTTGGTCCTCCACTCGGTGGGGAAAAGCCTGGCAGAGAGCTGGGAAAGACAGAAAGAGAGAGAGCTGGGGAAAAGAGCTAAGAGAGAGCTAGAAAAGAGAAAATAACTAGAAAAGAGAAGAGATAGAAAAGATCTAGAAAAGAGCAGAGAGAGGGCGCCTGGGACTGTGCTAGCCCTTATCTAGGGTATGGGTGGACAAAGGTGTGGCCACATCAAATTCAGATGTGACCTCACTGGATGCAGATGTGACCTCTTCCAGGTGTCCCAGTTGCCTAGGTATCACAGGTACTGGGTGGAGACTTTGCTGCAAGGAAGGTGGAGTCTGATAGCCATCCATGAGCCGGCCTTACAGGATGGTAGGGGAAAACAAAGTAGGGGGTAACAATGTTTGATAAGATATGTACTCCTTACCTTACTCAAGTAATTCTAACCCCTCTGTATACTGTCTTTACAATAAAAAAGCCATTATAACCTTTATTCCAAACTAGGCAGGAAATCATCAAAGAAAGATAATTATAGACCCATTTCTTTGATGAACATTAGTGCAAAAATTGTCTACAAAATTTTGGCTAGTCAACTTCAAAAATTCGTCAAAAAAATCTACACCACGACCAAACAGGATTCATTTCAGGGATGCAAGGCTGGTTCAATATACGCAAATGAATTAATATAATTCATCACATCGACAAGAGCAAGGATAAAACGACATGGTTAACTCCGTATATGCAGAAAAAACATTTGACAAAATCCAGCACCCCTTTATGATGAAGGCTGTGGAAAAAGTACGAATCAAAGAAACATTTCTCAATACTATAAAGTCTGAATATGACACACAGGCAGCCAGCATTATACGTAATGGTGAAAAAATAAAGACATTTCTTCCTAACTCAGGAATGAGACAAGGATGTCCACTCCCCACGTCTCTACAATTTAGTATTAGAATGCCTACTTACAGCAATAAGACAAGATGTAAACATAAAAGGGATCCAAATAGTGGAAAATGAACTAAAACCCCTCCCTCTTTGCAGATGATATTATCTTGTATTTAAAGAATCCTACTGACTCCACTCCCAAATTACTCAAGCTGATTCAAAACATTGGCAAAATAACAGGGTATAAAATTAGCCCTCAAAAATTAGCGTCTTTTATGTATGCCAACAATGAGAAAAGCATGTCTGAAATCAAGAAAGGAACTAAATTTGTAATAAACCCACAAAAAATAACATACCTAAGAGTTCACTAAAGAAGTGAAGGACCTTATGACGAAAACTTTAAAAACCTGGAAAGGAAATCAAAGCCCAACTTAGAAAGTGGAAAAAACCTCCATTGCTCCTGTATCAGAAGGATCAATATCATTAAAATGGCAATACTTCCCAAGGGTATCTACAAATTCAATGCAATAACTGTCAATATTCCAATCATTCTTCAAGGAAATAGAAGCAATCCAAGAATTCATATGGAACAATAAAAGACCCCTAATAGCAAAAATGATCCTTAACAGAAAAAACAGTGCTGGAGGAATATCAATACCAAATTACAAATTCTAGTACAAAGCCATAGTAATCAAAACAGTGTGGTACTGGCACAAGAAGAGACCTCTGGATCAATGGAATGAACCCACAGACTTATATCCATCTAATCTTTGATAAAGGAGCTAAAAAAATAGAATGGAAGAAAGATAGTCTCTTCAGTAAATAGCAAAATTGGTTAATCTAAAGCTAGATACATATACATAAACCTGCAACAGAATTACCTCCAAAAGGATCAAAGACTTCAGAGTCAAAGCAGACCCCCTGAAAACATTAAAGGATAGAATAGGAGAAACCCCAGGTCTCCTGGGCACATGCCTGAATTTTTTAAATAGAGATGCAGAAACACAACAAATCAAAGCAAGGTTGGACAAATGGGATTCCATTAAGCTGTAGAGATTCTACATGGCAAAGGACATAGCTAGCAAGATCAATAGAAAGCCCATTGATTGGGAGAAGATCTTCACTAGCCCTACAACCCATAAGGGTCTCATACCTAAAATATACTTGGAACTCAAAAAATTAAATCCCCCAACAACACCTCAAAGAAATACCTGCCCAATAATTAAGTGGGCTAAAAGCTTAAAAGTAAACTTCTCTGAAATTGAAAAGGATGGCCAATAGACACATGAAGAAATGCTCAACCTCTCTAGACATAGAAATTTAAATGAAAACCACATTGAGATTCCCGAACTCTATCTGATGGAGGCATAGAATTCCATTGTGTACATATACCAAATTTCTTGATCCATTTATCTACTGAGGGGCATCTGGGTTGGTTCCATATCTTAGCTATGGTAAATAATGCTGCAATAAACATAGTTATGCTGGTAACTTTAGTATCGTCTTGTTTGTGGTCGTTTGGGTAAATGCCCAAAGTGGGATGCTGGGTCATAGGGAAGCTGAATGTGGAGTCTTTTTAGGATCCCCCATGGTACATTCAAAGTGGTTGAACAAGTTTACACTCCCTCAATCAACTGCCCCATTTGTTAGGAAACGGAAAGACTTGGAAAAATTATGTTAATTCACATAAGCCAGGCCTAAAGAAACATAGGTCCTATGGTTTCCTTTATTTGCAATAACTAGTATATGTCTGAGACATTGGCAGACAAGTTGATATTAGGCAACATGAACCCTAAGATAAGGACTCAAATATATTTTTTCTTTCTTGCTGTTGTTTCTAACATATTTATAAGATGATTTCTTTGTTGCTTTGTGTGTCCCTCCCCCATGGAATAACCCGATTTCAATGTATTTGATGTTGATATAATGTGTGGAGGGGAAGGAAAAAAATTGTTTAAATAGGATACTGGTGGACCCATTGCAACAATGAGATAGTCAAAACCTTATGTCGAAAAACGAACTATACAACATGGAGATGGCACCGGGTGGGGGCGGGAGGGGGGAATAAGGGAGATGGGAGGGCTGGGATGGTAAAGGAAAAAAAAAGGAGGAGGCAACAATGCTTGATAAGAAATGTACTCATTGTCTTGCCCATGTAATTGTAACCACTCTGTACTGTATTTTCCAATAAAAAATAATAAAATAAAATAATAAAATAAATCTGGGTTTTTAATCCTCAGATAAAAAAGATGTTATTAATAACAAAAAGAACTCTAATAACAACAGATACTGGAGTCGATGTGGCCAGAAGGGTACCCTGCTGTATTTTTTGGGGGGGGCATCGGTGATGGGGCCTGAACTCTGGGCCTGGGCTCTTCAGCTCTTGAGCTCTTCAGCTCAAGGCTAGCGCTCTACCACTTGAGCCACAGTGCCACTTCTGGCTTTTTTCTTTTTGCTCATGTGGTGCTGGGGAATTTAACCCAGGGAATCAGGCATGCAAGGCAAGCGTTTACCACTGAGCCATCTTCCCAGCCCCCCAACTTTATTCTTGATGGGAGTTTAAAAATGTTCAATCACTTTGGAGGTTCCTAAAAAGACTTCACATAGAGCTCCCCTATGAACCCGAAAGTAATATGGAGGATCCTCAAAAGACTTCACATAGAGCTCCCCAAGGAACCAGCAATCACACTTTTGGGTATTTAGCCAAGCAATCAGAAACAAGTCCATACTAACTCTACGAGCATAATGATGTTTATCACGGCACTGTTTTTTTTTTTGTTTGTTTGTTTGTTTGTTTGTTTGTTTTACCATAGCTAAGCTATAGAAGCAGTCCATGTGCCCCTCAGTAGTTGAATGGAACATGAAAATGTGATATATATATATATATATATATATATATATATACATATATATATATATATATAAATTCGATACCTCCAGAAAAATGATATTGTCCAATTTCTTAGGACATGGAAAGACTTGGAAAAAATATATTAAGTGATGTAAACCAGGGCCAAAGAAACATAGTTCCCATGGTTTCCCTTACTTGCAATAACTAGTATATGTCTAGGACAAATAGAAAATGTCAAAAGTTATATACATATGACCAGAAAAGATGAAGTTAAGCAAAATGAACCCCAATATAGGGACACAAGTGGTTTTTCCTTTCTTGTTATTGTTTCTAAAATATTTATAATGTACCATGAGATTTTTTTGTTGCTTTGTATGTTCCTCCACCACAGTATAACCCTTGTTTTCACTGTATTTGATGTTGGTATACTTTGGGGAGGAGTAGGGAAAAACATAATATTTAAATAGGGATAAAAGTTGACACATTTTAACAATGAGATGTACAAAACACTATGTTGGAAAACAAACTTTACAATTTATGCATGGGCTAGGGGGAAGTGTTGAGGACATGGGAGGGAAGGAATGGTAAGGGGAACACAAAGGAGGATCAACAATGCTTGAGAAGTAATGTACTCATTACCTTTCTCATGTAACCCCTGTCTACAGTATTAAAAACAGAAAAGAAAAACAGTACATCTTGCTCTGTAGCAGGTGAAGCACTGGTTTGGAAAGACAGAATCATAGCAGGATCCAAGCCCATAACTCAGTACGATGCAGTCTAAAACCTGGAAGGGTGGCCCAAAATACTCTGTGTATGGCCTTCCTTCCATTGGGTCCACAATGTAACAGGAAGAAGCAAAAGTGTGTAACTCAAACTTGGGTATGCACAGTTACAATCATATACCTGCAAAACCCCACCTGGGGATTATTTCCCAGAAATGAAGAAGAAGGCCTACTTGCTGCAATATTGGAGTATCTGGGATGACAATACATGGGCCTACCAGGAGGAAGCAGCAAGATGGTAGTCTACAAAGTGAAGAACAGGTAACTGGGCTCCACCTCGGGGCAGTCTGCAAGCCCTCGTCTTCCTTCGCCTGGGTCTAATGTAGCACCTTCCTGGCCTCTCTGGCCTCTGCATGCATTCCAGTAAACACATGTACACATGCACAGAATCCATCACCAGCAATTTCTTCCCTCAATGGTAGAGTGGAAGGGTACCCACTTATGTCAAGACGGGGGCAGGAGGAATGTTGGTTGGAGATGACAGTAGCATCCACAGTTCCAGTCCTATAACCTTGGACTACACAGACCATAGTTGGTGGAGAAGGCAAGTGGGGGAGGGGAGAAACTCCAAGATCTGGCCTCCCTTCTTTTGGTCCTGTAGAACACTTCTAAGTCAATCTGGCATCATGTCTGTGTGTTCATGTGAATGTGTTCAAAGGGGCATAACCCTTTACCAACGATCAGTTTCTAAGTAGGGGTGGCTTGGCCCACTCACCTCGAAACGGGGATATGTGGGATGGCACAGATATGTGAGAAGACACAGACCAGAAAGGTGGAAGTGTACCAGGTGAGGATGAAGAGGTCCATGGGCAGAACCTCCTTGTTGCATTTGAAGCTGTAGCGTGTTGGTGATTGTGGCAGCATCCCCAGTTCTTGTCCCATAATCCTGCTAAACAGTCCACAGCCAAGAGAGGAGGTGGAGTAGACCTCATTCCCTGCTATGCACCTGCTGTAGCACATGTTCAGCTCAACCTGGGGGAAGGGAGGCCTGGCAGATCGTATAGAAGCCTGGGAAGAAGGGGTGGGACCAATTATCTCAAAACAGGGCTGTCCTGAATTGGCTCCCACAGCGGTCAGAGGAGATATGAAAAAGCAAGGAGTAAAGGACAGGGGCTCACTTACCTCGTGGGGTCCTCTGAGGATATCTCCCAGAGCTGGGACCACTTTGAGCAGGAAGTTCATGTTGTGAAGCTGAAGATCCATCAGGATCCCCCAGTGGCTTTGATAGGCATAACACTGGTTGAGAGGGAGTCAAGGGCTGCAAGTCCAGCCCCATAAATGCCAGTGGACATGGGGAACACAAGGAACCCTGAAGCTCTACAAGCCATAGCTGGGAGCAGATGTGGGGCAAACTCTGAGCCAGGGCCTTCATTCTCTGTGTCCACCACAACTGGATTCAGACCAGTCTGGCACCACTTCTGTGTGTTGTATGTGGACACAAGCACATCCCCTCACCCAAACAAGTATTTCCACAGGAGGGTCTGAGCCAGGAGGTGGATGGGAAGAGGGGAGAGATGAGTGAGGCCCTAGGGAAAGAGATAAGTGGGGATAATGGTGGGCAGAGAGAGGGAGACCAGCTGGGAGGAGTTAGGCCCCACTTACCTCTATTCAGGGCTGTGCAGGGATTGCTCCTGTTGATGGGCACAAACTGACCAGGAAAGTGGAGGTCCCCCATGGTATCGATCAAGAGGCAGCAACATTAGCTCCAGTACCCACAGATGTGGGGGAACTGAGCAACCAAGCGTGCTATAAGGCCATAGGTGGAATGATGGACAGTGAAAACTCTGATTCCCTGCTTCCCTTCTCTAGTGTCTGTGTTGCTTGGTTGAGTCCAATTGCATTACCTACCTATGTGCATTTCCACGGACATCCTCACACAGGTGGGGCTGGGATAGGGGATGGGTAGGAATGGGTGGCAGGGGAAGCAAGGAATGGGGGATTGAGTGGCAGAAGCAAAGGGTAGATGAAGCACTGGGGTGGTGAAGTATGGTTTGGGGTGGGCAGGGGAAACAATTGGTTGTGGGAAGGGGAAGTATGGGGTGGGGGTGCAGAAGGGCAAGAGAGTAGTGAGGAAGGAGACACCAGCAGAGAACCTAGCAACAGAAAGGGGAATAAAAAGAGGGGTTCAGCTTAACATTTAAGAGCTCTGTTCCAGGGATGGCTCCTGGTGGGGGGCAGAGGAGAGAATGCACAAGAGGGCAATGGAGGGAGGGCAAGAAGAGGGAGGCTCACATACATTGAATCTGGGTCTTTGGAGATGGCTCCCCCATAATTAACTCCAAGTCACCTTGAAAATGGAGGTCGGCTGGCTGGTGAAGCCTAAGAGGCAGTAGGGGACCATTTCCGTGAAACAGATGCAGCACCAGTAGGGAGAGGTGATAGCTTTCTCAGCTCCAATCTCTCCAGCAATTGCTTCATAGCAACTGTGACTACTGAGGTCATGACCAGGAGGGAATGGGGATGAACTCTAAGCCCCTATGTTCCATCTATGGAAGAGGTTCATCCCCTCACTCACGAATCTTCCTACACTAAGAGGGGTGGGGCAGAGTTGAGGGTGAGGTTCCGATGAATGTGGGTGGAGAGGAGAGATTGAGGGGACTGGGGCCCCATTACCTTGAAACTGTCTCTTTTAGGGTTGTCTTTGGCAGCTGGGTCCACACATCCTTAACCCAATGAAGGATTGTAGGGCACTGGAAGTCCAGGTAATGGAATAGGGGTTGCCCATGTGGTGAGGGACATGCAGTGATTGTGGGCAGGGTGGTGCTGGAACGGAGAGCCTGACAGGGGATTTGGGGACCAAGGAAGAGGCGATGGGTACATTTCAGTTGAAACCGGGATGAGATGGGAGACTTCCACAGGTGAGCAGAGAAGAAAATGGAAAAGAAAGGTATTTAGGAAGGGGGGCTAACTCACATCAAATTGGGATCATCATTGAATGAAGCCTGCAGCTGGGCCCACACTGAGCAGAAAGATGGAGGTCCACTCAGTGAAGCCGAAGATCCCTCAGGAAGGTGCAGCACTGGTTGTGGAGATGGAGGCGAGGTCTGCATCTCCAGCCTCGCAACCGCCAGTGAACTCAGGCAAACAAGAGAGCCCTGGGGCTGTCCAGGCCTTAGCCAGGCAGGGAGAAGGGGCAGACTCTAACCTGGGTCTTCCTTCTCTGCAGCAGTCATAGCTCATGTTAGGAACATTCTGGCACCTGGCATTATATAAGGAGTGCTGGGCATGCACACATTCCCTCTCCCACGCATGTGTTTCCATGTGGAGGTGTGGGGCCAGGCACTGAGGGGAAAACAGTGGAGCCTGAAGGGGTGGGTCTGTAAAGGTGGGGATAGAGGTAAACGTTGTGGTTGTGAGAGGGGGTGGGTCAGGAGAATGAGTGGAGCCCTGATGGATGTCTGGACTCAAGAAGGGGACTGATCCAAAAAGGCAGAGTAGAGCACATAGCAAGGTGGTGGGCTGGGGAAACATGGGGTGGTGATGGGACAGTGGGTGGGGGCAGGAGGATGTATGATGGGGCAGGGAGGTAATGGACAGGGAACCTAAGAGAGTGGAGGAGTGGATAGGGGAACAAGAAAAGAGATTGGGCCCGCTTAACTGAAAACAATGCTTTCCAGTATGGCTCTCTCCATGTGTTGTGTGCTATGCTCATCTGTGCTCTGTTGGGGGTAAGCCAAGCCGGGTAGAGTCCCCATGCCCCACAATCTAGATTAAAGGAAAGAAACTCCATCTAACGATTCATCTGACAGGGGCAAAACTCTCTGGGCACTGGGAAGAGGTTTATAGTGAAGACAGGTTGGTAGATGGGCCACATCTGGGGTATCAGATTCTTATCACTCATACCCATGAAGCATAGTTAATAAAGAGAATGCACTCAAGTGATAGATCTTTCTTTTTCCTTTTCTTTTCTCTTTTTTCCCTTCCCTTTCTTTACTTCTTTGTTGTTCCAGTACTGGGGCTTGAACACAGCTTCTAGGGCCTACAAAAATTCCCTTCCCAAGGGCCTCCTAGACCTTCATCTTCCTGGTCCCTGTCAGCCCAGGTGCAGGTACCATGTCCAGATGCCCCCATTCAATGCAAGTATGTCCCCACCAGCCTTCTCCCTGTAGGAACTAATAGGAGGATTAACGGTTTTGCGGATTTTTATGTGCATTCACATTAATATATCGTTCCCTCAGTGGGACAGTTCTAAGAACTTAATTTCTTAATGAACTTCAGCTATAAATCAGGAGCAGGACCGGGAAAAAATCCAAACAACAAAACAAAAGACACATCCCACAACCACTGGATACATACAAAGATGACTGAATGAAGGAAAGTAAAACTCAACCTAACAATATTTTACCAAATCTGTTATTTTTGAATGGTGAGAGCTACATGGAGAGATATGTCAAAGCAGCCAGGTTTTTATGTTCAAGGATGTTGTCATTAATACTTAATCATTTGCTCATTCATCCAGGAAGGGGAGATCAATTACTATGGTACTTTGTGTTCAATCCAATTACCATGTTATAAAAATAGCAAGCTGCCATAATAAAAATGTAAGGCTCCTCTACTCAGCACAAGTTATCTTCAGTTCACTTCCAAGCTATATACATCATAATCATATCCAAAGAATGCAAGGAAGGGAGGTAAAGAATCTGCGTTCTGATGTGTTAGCTGCGACCAACACATTGTTCATGTTGAACTGTTTATGCTCTGTGATCCTACGTTCTTCCTATTTTTGGATCTGAGTTGTGTGTACATATGGACTATGTGCATATATTCATATATACATTCTGAGTGAATATATATGTCCATCAACTGTGGTGTAAGCTTGAGAAGGCTTATTTTAACTGGTTCAGCAGCTGTCTGTCAATGTAATTGCTCCAGTGTCCCATGTGCATCTCGCCAAGTTATACACAAGATAATGTCACTGACCATGTTACCTATGTGGCCGCTGGCATTACCAGTCTTTCTTTTCCCCATTCTCTCTCCCTGCTCCCTCAATACCCTGAAGTAAACCACAACCTTTATGGTTTTGTTTTTTCAGATTTGATTGCCGAGGTTTGATTGGTCCGGGTCTAACACACTTTGTAGCTATAGCAGGTGTCGGCAGTGGCCTTTCTTCTTCTACTTTTCCTGATACTTACCAGGAGAGTTGGTCATTGTTTCAGGAGTTTTACTTGAATTACTTTCCACTTTCTGGGCTTTGCCTCCTATCTGATTTTGTCCCTTCTTTTGTGTTAATGAGAATTGAACCCAGGATGTTTCATTTGCTAGTTAAGTACTCTCACTGAACTATAACCCAGCCTCAGAATATCTTCTTAAATTCTTCCTACATCTGAATGTAGGATGGAAAGAAAATTTTATTCCAGTGTATTGGAATGTTTCAGATTTTTAGGGTTTGAATAATCTCGTTAAATATAGTCATAATCTACAGATATGTTGATATAAACTGATAAGACAGGCTTTCCATCACTATATAGCTGTTGAAGGGAAGGTCTTGCCCTATAGCATTACCTTGGAAACTAAGTGGTGATGCCTTCAATATCAACTCATCAGACACAGGAGTTCAACCCAAGTGAGTTGTTGTGGTCTGAAGCTCCCATCAGGTTCCTTCTTTTCCATTTAGCATGCTACATTCCATACTAGCAATATCCGCCATGCGCAATCTGACTGCTTAGATTTGTTCAAAGGTTTTGAGTGAATATATCTGTCATCCCTGACAACTTTTACTTTGAGTGATGTGAAGAACTTCACCAGAAAAGTGATCAGTTCAGTTGCAGTGATAATTTAAGATAAATTTTCATATATTGCCCACAAAGCTTCCTTTCTTAGGTCAAACACATTAACTTGAACCAAAATGATGCTATGGCAAAAATGAGCTTCTAATAGGGTTTCCAAATTCAATCACAAAATTGTTTTGCTTAAGGAAGAATGTAGTATGACAGCCAATATATTCCCAGAATTTTTAACTGTGTTTTGACCACGCAAAAATATAATTTTGGTCATGATGATTGAACTCTGGGCCTAGAGGTTGTCCCTCAGTGATTCAGCCCAAGACTGGCACTCTACTGCTTGATCCACATTGCCACTCCCAGTTTTCAGTTGATAAGAGTCTCAGGGACTTTCCCTCATGGGCTGGATTTGCATCGCAATCTCATATCTCAGCCTCATGAGTAGCTTGGATTACAAGCGTGAGCCACCAACACTTCTCAACCATGTAAAATTTTCAACCATGATTGAAAATGCTAATGTATTTCTTAAAATAGGAACAAATTGTTTAAATAGGGATATAGGTGGAGCCATTGCAACAATGAGAAGTACAAGATGCTATGTCAAAAAACTAACTTTACAACTTTGGCAGGGGCTGAGGGGTGGGGAGAGGGGGGAGATGGGAGGGCAGGGATGGTAAGGGGAAACAAAGGAGGAGGCAACAATGCTTGATAAGAAATGTACTCATTACTTTGCTCATGTAATTGTAACCCCTCTGTATGTTATTTTCACAATAAAAATGATTTAATAAAAAAAGAAATATTTTTAAATTCTCATGCACACTTCCCATTAGGCAGTTCAGATCATGTTAATCTGAATTGTTGTCAGATTTATTTGTGTATTTGTGTGATGGTCTTTGAGTTTGAAGGTTGGCCCTAGGTGCTGTCCTCTGTGCCCACTTCCCTTTTGTTTTGCTTGCTCAAGGTTAGCACCCTCCCACTTGAGCCACATCTTCCAGCTTTTTGGTTTTCATTTGGAGATAAGAGTCTCTCTTTTTCCTGCCTGAGCTGGTTTTCAACCATGATCCTCAGCCTCCAGTGTAAGTTAGCCACTTACATTTAAATCAGGTGATGTTCTTAGTGTTTCTCTGTCCTCTTTTGTGAAAATACACCCTGCCCTCCAAGCATCGAAGGTAAAAGAACAATAAAAGTAGTTATAATATTCCCAACCCAAACAAGATACCTGATATAGTTAATTGAAGTGCTAAGATACAAAATTTGGAGTTGTTGAAAGACTGAGTCTCTTTAATGTCATTTTGGGAAAAGTGAATCAAATATTCAGAGCATTCCTAGATGAAGAGAATAAAGTAGACCTGTTTTAATGAGGAGAATTAATGAGAACAATACTTTTTGTGTCATTACTGTAGCCTACTTGAAATAATTTCAAACTACAGATGCACAGGTATATTTTCTGTGTAGTAATCACTGAATTCTAAAATTCTTTGTTTTCCTGAGCATTTTCAGTTTGTCCTCAACAGCTATCTCATTTGGTAACCAGGAGTCTTCTGTAGTCAATTTTACATATTAGGAAAGTAATTTTAGATTTTTTAAATCAGATAAACTAATAATGATAATCATTGTCTTATGTCCTTCATATTTCTACACATTTCATTATATTGGTTCAATATGCAATTAGTATATTTATAGGCTACGAATTTTGATTTTGGTTTTGGTTTTTGTGCTGGTATTGTGGCTTGAAATCAGTACGTTGGTCTGTCACTAATGCCAACATTGAGAGCTAATTCCTATAATTCTGGTTACTCAGGAGGCTGAGATCTGACGATCAAGGTTCAAAGCCAGCCTGGTCAGGAAAGATCATGATGCTCTTGTCTTCAATTCATGATTAAAAACCAAAAGTGGAATGTGGCTCAAATGGTCCAGCACTGGGCTTGAGCAAAGAACCTAAATTGTAGTTATGTGAAGTTTCTAAAGGATAGTTCCCAAGTGCTGAGTTTAAGTACCAGTACCAACACACACACACACACAGACACACAGAAACACACACACACACGTATTCTTTTTCCCCAAAAGAAAACACTGTGGTTCTCTTTATGTGCCCCTGAAATCCACTTTGCTTTCTTTTTCATTCAGTTGGTGATGTTTCCACAGGGAGAGCAAAGCAATGACTATTACTGAGTCCAGGCTGCCTGTGATTCTGTTGGGATGACGGAGGTCTGCCTTATTGAGCAGTGGGACCCTGAGAAATCTCCATGAAGCACATGGATGGAATCATGAGAAGTCATGCATTCAGGTAATTCTTCAGTCAATCTTCCTCCTGCCAAGGGTTTTTCTCTCTGTAGAATGAGTTCCTTTTTTTCCAGGTAAACTTGAATATTGTGGGGCTTTCTGTGTGTACCTACATGCGAATAAGGCTTTTGTAAGATGTCAGCCATCGCAAACTTGTTCTTTTTCTCCTCTCACTATTAGTGAGTTTAATGGTAGCCTTCATTGTTCTGAGAAAAAATGGAATGTTCTAGAAATTATCATGGGATATTTATAGATGTAGGTCAGAATTTATAGTTCTTTTGCTTTAGTGAATTGAGCAACATCTATGGGAATTTAGTGAATTTATTTCTAAGGTATAGATGAATTTTTGGATATGATATCTTTATGGAAGTCCAAATATATCTTTAAGTACTTTGTCCAAATGAAGCAGAAATTGAAAACACTTTAATTTTTTAAATTTTAATCAGAGTCTTGTATTCATTTGGGATATAAGATTTTTTTCTTTTCTTTTCTTTTTTAAAAATTATTGTGAAAATGCCATACAGAGGGGTTACAAATAGTGAATACATTTCTTATCAAGCATTCTTGCCTCCTCCTTTGTTTCCCCATACAACTCCTTCCCCTCTCCAGCGCCCTCACCCCTACACCCCACCTACCAACACCAACATCACCCACCCTGCCAAAGTTGTATATTTCATTTTTCGTTATAAGGTCTGGTTCATCTCAGTGTTGTAATGGGTCCACCTGTAACCCTATTTAAACAGTTTTTTTTTCTCTTCTCCTCCACAACTTATATCAACATCAAATACAGTGAAAGCAGGGCTTATACCCTGAGGGAGGTACATACAAAGCAATAAAGAAATCACCATATAAATATGTTGGAAACAATTGCAAGAAAGAAGAAAAAAAACATTAGAATCCTTATCTTGGGGTTCATTTTGCCGAACATCAACTTGTCTGACAGTTTCTGTTTATCTCAGACATACCAGTCATTGCACATTTTTAAGTGGTGTAATCAATTAAAATTTCATTTCTAGCAAAAGTGACAGAAAGGAATGGAACTGGATATATAGAATAAGTTTTCCCTTTTGATGAGTTAAGAAATTTAAGTTTAATTTCACCTAAGGTATTGTGAGAAATACCAAGATTCAAATACAATTTCTGCAAAATAATTAGATTAAATTAGTAGGAAAGGTACTTTGTTTGCAGTAACAATTATAATATGATATATAGAAAAGTGTGTGGCCAACACAATTGTGTAGTTGTGTACTTAGATATCTTTATGGGTGGTGTTATAGAATTTTAATAAATTTCTTCAAGCACAAGGAAAAAGATTGAGAGATGTTAGACTTTTATATAGAGTAGAGAAAATACCAGGTGGACTTCAACAAATGCTTTCATTTTTCTATTCTTTTTTGTTTTTTTCTTTTTGTGTGTGTATGTCCTGGTATTGGAGTTTCAACTTAGGTCTTGTGTTTTACTTAGCTTTTCCCTTAAAGATGGTGCCTTACTACTTAAGCCATAGCACCATTTCCAGGTTTTTGCTATTTATTGGCGATATGAATATAACAGATATTGCTGCTTGAGATCCCTTTAAATCTGGATCCTCAGATCTCAGCCTCCTATGTATCTGGGATTGCAAGTGTCAGGCACCAGTACTCTGATAGATGCATTTGTTTTCTCATGTTATGTGGCAAATTACCATAAATTTATTTATTTGCCCACTTAATACCAACTATTGTAGGATATAAGTTTGGGCTGGTAGTTTGGGTGTGGTTTCTCTATAACAGATGCTCAGTATCTACCAGGAGTTATAGTCTCTCATGGAATGTGGGGATTTCTTCCAAACTTAAGGGATGCCTAGCAGGGTTTAGATCCTCTGTTTGTGAGACTGTAGTTTCTGCTTTCTGGTCACCTATCATACAGCCACTGTTGTCACCTCCTAGACATCCCCATACTTTCTTGACAAACATATTTTCCTTACTGTTTGCTTCATTCTGTTGGTGTCACTGACTTCTAGAAAGGCCTTAATTTGCACTCACTCCTTGGAAGCCACTAATATTCAACTCTTGTTGGAACTAATTACATTTGTAGACTCTCTTTCATTTTATCTACCAGAGCATATCGTGGGGTTAGATCTGGCCCAGACTGGAAGATAAAAGACTTCCCAAGGGTCTGAGTTGTTGTGTATCATCTGATACACATTAAAAGCTATTTATTAGCTGGGCATTGGTGGCTTATTCTTATAATCCTTGCTACTCTGGAGGATGAAATCTGAGGACCCCAGTTAAAAGCCAGGCTGGGCAGGAAACGTTGAGAGACTATTATCTCCAATAAACCACTCAGAAAACTGGAAGTGGCACTGTGGCACAAATGGTACAGCACTCGCCTTGAGCTGAAGGACAGCGCCTAGGCCCAGATTTCAAGCCTCATGGCAGGAAAAAAAGAAAAAGAAAGAAAAAAGTGGAAAAATCTATTTAATATTCTAAGGCTTCTGACAGAGGAAGGTGAGACCATTGGAAGCCATGGACATTCATACAACTCGGCACCTTGGACAACTGCTTCGAGCTCATTGATTCTGATCTTTGCTCTATTTGAGGACATTTCACAGGCAGGGTTGATCAAATCGTTGTCTGTTCCATGTGCCAGCTTCTGTTACGCTGAGTGTGATATAAAGTGCTAGACAATAGGGAGGTCAAGGATGGAGACTGTCACAAAATGGGGATTTGGCATTCTTCATGGAACTTAATTAACATAAATAAATTTATGTAGGTAAGTCATTATAAAGCTCTATGTCATTACATAATACTTACATAGAGTCATGTAAAAACTACTGTATGACCTGGAAAGATACCTTGTAGAGCAGTCTGTTTACACATTATACAGAAACTCCTATGAACAAAAAAGATGGGAAAAAAACAAGTTTTTGCATACAAACTTAATTGTCAACCTCAGAGTCAAAACAGACACCCTAAAATCATCATTGGAAGGAATAGAAGAAACCCTAGCTCTCCTTGGCACAGGCCCAAATTTTCTTAATAGAGACCCAGAAGCACAACAAATCAAAGAAAGGTTGGGCAAATGGTATTGCATAAAAGTGCAGAGCTTCTGCCTCACAATGGACATACCTAGCAAAAACCATTGAAAGCCTACGGATTAGAAGAAGATCTTCTTTAGCAATACAACAGACAAGGTTCTCATACCTAAAATGTGGTGGAACCCAAAAAAATAAATTCCGTATCAACAATTCCTCAAAGCAACAACTGCCCAATAAATAAGTGGGCTAAAGACTTAGAAACTTCTCTGAAGAGGAAAAAAGGATGGCCAATAGACACATGAAGAAATGCTCAACTTCTCTAGCCATAAAAGAAATGCAAATCAAAACAACATTGAGATTCCAACTTACCCCTATTAGAATGGCTATAAATAAGAAATCTAATAACAACAGATGCTGGAGGGGATGTGGCCAAAACAGAACCCTACTGCATTGTTGGTCAGAGTGTAAACTTGTTCAACCTTTCGAAAGCAATATCGAAGTTCCTCAAAAGTCTCCACATAGAGCTCCCCTATGACGCAGCAATCCCACTTTTGGGCATTTACCCAAATTTTCACATACAAGACCATACGAAAGCTACCAGCACAACTATGTATATCACAGCATTATTTACCATAGTTAAGATATGGAAACAACCCTCCCAGTCTTCACAATCTGTTTGAACAATCTTCTGACTTCATTCTTGAGTAGGTGTTATGATATTCATATTTATCTCAGGAGGTTTCTGGTTGGCCAGTTCCACTGCCAGGTATTGATGATCATTCTTCTGCCTCACCTGGTATGACCTGATCATGTGTGGTGATGGAAAATATTAATAATGTCCATCTCAATTTTTATTTTTTATGGGTGCTGGGGCTTTAACTCTGGGCCTGGGCACTGTCGCTGAGCTCTTCAGCTTATGGCTAGTGCTCTGCCACTTGAGCCACAGCACCACTTCCTGCTTTTTCTGTTTATGTGGTGCTGCAGAATCGAATCCAGTGCCTCATGCATTCAAGGCAAACATTTACCATTGAGCCACCTTCCTGGCAAGTTTATCTCATTTTTGATTTGACAATTGTTGAACTCTCCCTTCAGGATTACTTTCATTACCACCTTAGTGTCTATGAGGTGGTGCTAGGCCAACTTCACATATACATAGATACCATAGACAATGATCTCCCCCTTCACATTGTACTGTTCAGGAAAAATCTCCTGCCCTAGCCAATGATCTCCTTCATACTGTCTTTTCAGTGAAAATCTCCTTCTCTGAAGAGCTTGAGAATAATTCACTGTGTTCTCTCATCTTTCTGCTAGGAAGGCAAAAAGTAAATCTACCTATATTTAGCTAAGAAAATAAAAAACCCAGAGCCAAAACCAAAAGAAATACTCAAACCCAAACAAAACATAGCTCCCCTCCACCAATAATAATAAAAAAAAAACACTCAAAATTTTCCACGTAACATTGAGTCCACCAGGTCACCAGGAACTCCTAGTAACGTAATGGACTGCAGAGACCACTCACTATGGCTGTAATGGACCAATCACAGTTTGGCATGAACCCTCTGGCTCTTTTGGTCTTGAGCCTGGAGAACTGCTGCCAAGGTTTCCACAGGGATGCGAGGTACAAAGAGTGACGCCACTGCTGCTGCCATGGCAGTGTTTCATGAATTGCAAGGGCATCAGTAAATGCCTTCTGTCCTTGGTGGCTTCAAGGTTCTAGTGTTGCTCCCAAATAATTTGTTCTTGAGTACTATCCATGTCCGCATATCTGCTCTTGCTAGAACCCTGGCCATGTGCAGGAGCCAAACATACACCAACCAGTGGCTTCCATTCATCATATGTGCAGATCTTGGAACTTGCGACAACAATCTAAAAACAAAGTGAATTCCTATGTATTTCTAGGAGCAGGGGGCACATGAAAAAGAGTCTAATTGGAAACTTTCACTAAAATGGATTCAGATTCTTTAACTTGACAATAAAGAGAAAATTCAAAGACGTAGTTAAGGCATACGAGGTGACCCTATTTGTTGAATTATAATCCCCTTGCACAACTGCTAAAAATAAAATAAATGTCCTTATGTGTTATGGACTTTATTTATTTATTTTTTATTGTGAAAATACTGTACAGAGGGATTACAATTACATGGACAAGATAATGAATACATTTCTTACCAAGCATTGTAGCCTCCTCCTTTGTTTCCCCTTCCCATCCCTCCCATCCTCCACCCCCAATCCTCCCTGCCCACTCTCCACACCAAAGTTGTAAAGTTCGTTTTCGACATAACGGCGTGTACATCTCATTGTTGCAATGGTGGACTTGATATATTGCTGGCACCATATATTAGATAATTTCTGGTCTTTAAAAGGTTGTAATATCAGTATGCCCTTTGGTGTTTTCTTAATGGAACCCAAGATCAGACTCATAGCTCTTGAGTAGAACTAAAACAATATCACACTCAACAATAGCATATAGTTGAAAGAAGGCCGGTAGCATCAGCCTACTGTAAATTGACTATTGCCAGGATGAATTCCATGTAGAAATATTGTTTTCCTTTTCATTACTTACTAATAGAATACATCTGTGTATTAATGGCAATACATTACTACTTTATCATTAATTAAGCATGTTCTCTATTGAACTCAGTGAATTTTGTCAATTATTTAATTATGTAATGCTGAGTCCCCTTACAAAGTCAATAAATTGGCACTTTTGTAATTTACATAAAAATTCAAGGAAACTAAGATAAAGAAATTTTTATACTTAGGTGGGTCATGGAAGTGGCTTTTTTCTCACTTATAAATTAAATCCAGTAAATCCAGTAAGATACTTCATGGCATCCATAATCTGAAAAGCTGCTCCAACTTTTGGCTTTTAAAGACTTCATCAATTTACTCAAGATATTCAATGTCTTTTTCTTTAAATCTAGAATGACTAATGTCAAGAGAATAGTGGTTTCACTTCTGAATCATCTGATACTGTAGCAAAATGCCCTATACCATACATCTCCATGAAACGAGTTATTAACATCTATAGGAGTGAGAGATAAGAGAGCATCATCATTTCCCGTGATAGTTTCTTATCAGATAGTTTACATCAGAATTCTTGAAATACGTAAGACAGTGTGTTGATATGTTCAAAGTGATGAACAAGGGCTGGAGTAGGGGACTTATATGGTAGAACCCCTACCTGGAAAAGTGGAGTTCCTCAGCTTGAACTCACCTACTGTCAAATCCATCTGTCTTCCTTTAGAGAAAGAGGTATAACTGCTATTTCAATTCCATTGTGATGCTATAACAAAACTCCTTAAGACCAGGTCCCAATAGCTTTGAGCAAATTATTTGTAGTAACGGAAATTTTGAAGGACAAGATCTAGAACCTAGAAAATTCAATGTGCTGAGAGGTCAGCGTCACCAGGGCTTTAATGTGCTCCCTTGTTGCTGTGTCCTCACATGGCTAGAAACTTATTTAAAAGAAAACAATACAGCTGACAGACTTTTCCCCACCATACAGATGAAGTTTAATTTGTTTCAGATCTCTATTTTTTCTTCTGTCATTTCCTTTCTCCTCGTTTTTTTTTTTTTTATTGTGCTTTTTTCAGCTGACTGGCATTGAACACTTGAGCCTCCAAAGAATGGATGTTTGGATTCCAAATTTGTACCACCAAAATCATCTGTTGCTACTTATTTTATGGAAGTAAACCACTTACTTGCCCCAAATCCTGTTCGTTATTTTCCTTCCTGTATATTTTTTAAGATTTTGGTTTGTTTTGCAATTTGCAGGTGATTTTACAAGGACCCTTAAAGATAATAGGTGAATACTCTACTACTGAGTTACTAATTCTTGCACTGATGTTTTTGTTTTTTAATTATTTATTTTATTGTTTTTGAATAAGTATTTTATTGTTAAATTACTGTACAGAGGGGTTACAGTTACATGAGCAAAGTAATGAGTACCCTTCTTACCAAACATTGTTGCCTCCTTTTTTTCCCCTATCATCCCTTCTCTCCCATCTCCACAAAAACACTCCCTAAATTTTAAAGTTTGTTTCATATATACAGATTTTTATTTCTCATTGTTTGACTTCCTGTTTAACCAACTTACTGAAAACATGTAAACATTTAAACCTGCACACATGTTTGAATTTTCATGTAGAATACCATGCCAACTTGCTCATAAATGACAGTGTTTTCCTTCCATTGCAGTTTTCTTCTTCTTCTTCTTCTTCTTCTTCTTCTTCTTCTTCTTCTTCTTCTTCTTCTTCTTCTTCTTCTTCTTCTTCTTCTTCTTCTTCTTCTTCTTCTTCTTCTTCTTCTTTCTTCTTCTTCTCAGTTAAAACGTCAAATGTGTTGTCAAATGCCATCATTGATAACATATTTTTCTCTTGATTGCATCAGAAATACCTCAACTGTTTTTTTTTCAGCATAACATAGGAGCTTGACAAATAAGATAAAGATATTTTCCTTGTTTTAGAGTTTTCACTAATATTAAAAATATTATTAAATGCTTTTGTGTCAGCGTCTATTGAGATTATATGGGATTTCTTCTTTACTCAGTGTGATAAATTGCATTAGATTTTCTAAATTGTAACTATGTAAGTGGGGTTGCAGCTTGGTGGTAGAATAACTTGATTACCATGTGTGAAGCCTGTGTTAAATCTTCAGGAAAACACACAAACAGGAAAAATGGAAGAAGAATAAATGTAATCTGTCCTTCATTTCTGATACATATACTCTATTGTTTAGGATTTTTTGCCTTTCTCTTCATAAAATTACTATAAATAGATTCTCATTTTATCATGGAGCTTATGAAGTTAAGTAGGAATTGGTTCTTCCTTATTAAAAATTTCTGGAGGAGTCAAGTAAGAGATACATTGGGTGAGGTGGCATATACTGATTATTCCAGGTAAGCTTTGCCTATTCCCACGAAAGAAAAAAAAAAGGAAAAAGAAAGAAGAAAGATAGAAAGAAAGGAAGAAAGAAAGAAAGAAAGAAAGAAAGAAAGAAAGAAAGAAAGAAAGAAAGAGAGAGAGAGAGAAAGAAAGAAAGAAAAGATTCGCAACCAACCAAACTAAAAACACCATGTAAATAAAAAGGCTTGGGGCATTACTCAAGAAGTAAAGGTCTTGTATACAATGGACAATTTTCCAGGTTTGACACCTAACAATAGGAAGAAAAAGAACGTATTTTCTTTGACAAAATTGCACATGAAATATTTGATTAGAGTTGGTTTTTCCCTTTTGTTTTTCTATATTTTATTTCAGAGACATAGTTTTTCCATAACCTATGTAACAACTTTCAATCTCTCCAATTTAGCTCATAAGAGTTGATTGTACCAGTATATGTTTACACACCTGGCCTTGTTGGCATTTTTTTACAATAAACTGTGTTGTCATACGTTCAGTATATAGAAAAGTTTAAATGTTGTAAACAGTTTGTATGTCCCCTTATCCCCCTACTGTTATTAGAGTGTACCATTACTGTATGTTTGTAAAATAAAAAAGCAACATTTGTTTATTGCTATTAATTAAATTGCAAACTTTACTTCATTTAGACAATTTTTACAACTTTCCTTTCCTTTTCTAGTATCTACTATTGTTGGCCTCTGCCTTTCTCCTTTCTACATGTTATCTACTCACCTGTTCCATGAATGAGGAAAATTAAAAGTACGTTAAAATCACCATTTGCCAGGCACCAGTGTGATTGTAATCATAGGTACTCAGGAAGCTGAGATCTGAGGATCACAGTTCAAAGCCAGCCTGGGCAAGAGAGTGGCAAACTCGTGATAAAATCAGCATTTAATAAATAATTAAAGAGCTGGAATATGCTTTAGTGGCAGTGTGCTTGCCTAGCATACGTGAAGGCCTGAGTTTGATTCCTCATTGGCACTTAAACAGAAGAACTGGAAGTCGTGTTGTGGTTTAGAGGTAGAGTGCTTACTAGCCTTGAACAAAAAACCCTCAGGGACAGAGTCCAAGCCCTGAGCTTCAGCCCCAGGACTGGCAAAACAAACAAAAATGTAGCTTCCCCCTTTGTTTTGTATGTAGTGTTACAATTCCATGGTGCTCATTATCCTTACAGCAAAATCAATGTAACAAACCAAAATTTACAGTGCTCAGCAGTCCGATGTGGTTAGTAGCCATCATATTTTACACCAGATGTACAGAGTTAAGGAAGAAATATAAGGAAAGAAAGTCACTAGAACCTATCTTGAGACTATATAAGAATAATATATGTTCTAGAATATGCTTTAACTAGATGTGTGGCTTACAGAATCAGAAAAATGTTAGATTTGGACTTTTCTACCTGTAAAAATGAGGCAACCATACCTGTCGCTCACTATGATTGAAATCTAGAAAGGAGTGTTCCAAGAGCATAAGCATTGCTAACCTTGGCTCCCACTGAACAGGAATATAGAGTTTACCATCAATAATGCCTGGACTCAAAGAGAGAATTCACAAGTGGGATTGTGCCAAAATAAGAAGTTTCTGTATTGCAAATGACATCATTAGCAAGCTAAAGAGAGCCTATGGAAGGAAAGATCTTTGCCAGCTTTACATCAGAATATACAAAGAGCTCTATAAATTATATTGGAAAAGAATTAACAACCCAATTAACAAATGGGCAAACAAGCTAAGAAGAGACTTCTCAGAAGAAATAAAATTGGCCAGTAGTCATATAAAAATGTTCAAAATCTCTGGCCATAAAATAAATGAAAACCAAAACACTAGAGATGAACTGGGAAGGTGTCTCAGTGGTAGAGTGATTGCCTTGCAAGCATGAGACCCTGGGTTTGATTCCTCAGCACCACATAAGCAGAAAAAGCTGGAAGTGGTGCTGTGGCTCAAGTGGTAGAGCTCTATCCTTGAGTTGAAGAGCTGAAGGTCAGTGCCCAGGCTTACAGTTCAGGTCCGACGACTGAACAAAAACAACAACAACAAACAAACAAAACAACAACACTTGACTTGCTGCTTTTTTTCCATCTCACTTCAGATTGATCATACAACATTATTGGAGGGAATGTGAATTTGTTCAACTACACTGAAAAAAACCCAACACAAAAAGACTAGAACTTCCCTGTGATCCACTATTACCATTCTTGGGCATTTATGCAAAAGACTATAAATCAGGATAAAGTAAGGCCACCTACACAACTATGTTCATTGTCAAGGTATAGATATAGCACGAATGCCTTCAATAGATGAATGGATCAAGAAAATATGGTATATATACACAGAGTAATTTTACTCATCCATTAGAATATTGCATCATTTATAAAGACATGGATGAACCTGGAAAAATTTTTGTGAAGTCAAGATGCATATTTTCTCTAATATGTGGAAAATAGGTCTATATGTATACATATAGATTGTTGCACGCACATATACATAAATATATTTTATGAAGTACAGTATATGTTGCAAAGAATTTAACTGGTGTAATTCTTTAGAAAATCTAACAGTACATGGGGCTGGGAAGCTGGATCAGGCGTACAGCATTTGCCTTGCATGCATGAGGCACTGTGTTCGATTCCTCTGCATTACATAAGCAGAAAAAAAATCCACAAGTGGCATTGTGGTTCAAGTGGTAGATTGCTAGACTTGAGCTGAAGAGCTGAGGGACAGCGCCCAGGCCCACAGTTCAGGGCAACCACCAGACCCTCCCCCCACCAATAAGAAAAGAAAATCTAACAGTACATTAAATGTATATGAGGAAACTGGCACTTGAAAGGCAGAAGAGGTTAATGAAGTCCCAATTTTCAACACATATCCAATAAAACTAGAAAAATTGAGGGGAAGGAGTTGAGTTTCAGGGATGAGGGAGATGAGGAAAATAGTGTCACTGATTAGGATTCATTGTACTTACAATTAAAAATATAATTAAAAATAATTATGCCTGAGCCCCACCTATGATTTCCATAGTAACACTTTTGAGTAGCCATCCCCTTTCCAAACCACCATGAACCACCTCATCTTACATAGAAAGGGTACCACTTTGCTGAGATTGTGAACCAAGGAATTGTAGGTAGATCAAATTAATGCTGTCCACATATGCCAAGCCATTAATATAAGGCCAGAAACCATGAAACTATTGCAAAAAGTGGCATGGGAAACACTGTGGCTCCTACAGGTTGAAACTTTCTAACTAAAGATCCAGAATCACAAGAATTCAAAGAAAGACTGGATAGACAGGATTGGATGAAACTTAAAAGTCTCTGCATGACAAAGAACATAACAAGGTAAATACAAAACCCACAGTATGTAAGAAGAATTTTATTCATCACACAAGGGCCTTATAGAGAAAATATACTAGAGAACAAAAAATGACCTCTAATAAAACCTCAAATAACATCCCAATTAATAAATGAGTTAATGGCCTAAAGACAGAATAAGTAAGAATGGCCAACCAACACATAAAGAAATGTTCAATATCTCTGAACATAGAGGAAATGTAAACCAAAAACAACACTGTAATGCCACCTCATTGCAGTAAGGAAGGCCAATAAAATAATTTAAAAATGGCCAGTAACAAATGATGTCATGGATGTGGCCACAAGGAAGCTCTATCACTGTTGGTGAGAATGTAAATTGTTCAATTAGTCTGGAGACTGAGATGTGATTACTGTGGTTTGAAGTCAATTGTGCAGAAAATTCTGTGTGTGTGTGTGTGTGTGTGTCTGTGTGTGTGTGTTTTTCTCGTATTGGCCACCAAAAAGACAGGAGTAGAGCTGTGGTACAAATGAGTAAAGTGATAGCTTTCCTTACAAAATCTCAGGGACATTACCCACATTCTGCGCTCAAGCTCCAGTACTGGCAGTGTGTGCATGTTTCTGTGTGTGTGTGTGTGTGTGTGTGTCCTAGTGATTTCCTGACTATATCAAATGTTTTGTTGTATTTAAAATATTAGGAAAACAGGGTTTAAATATATTGGATTATTTTTGTGTCCCTGTGTTTGTATATATATGTCTATGTGGTGTAGATGTGGGTGTGGCATGTGAATTTGTATGTGCATTTACTTTTTATCTTGCTTGTTCTCCCCCTCTATTAACAAAGTTGTCAGACTTGAAAGGTAGACACTACTGTTTAATGTTATGACAATTTTCCAAGCGTTTTTTTCAACAAATGATTATTTGAATTGTTTACTGAATGACAGAGAGGGAGGAGAAAGAGAGGGGGAGAAAGAAGGGAGTTCTAAATCTAAGACTGAAACAGCCATATTCCAGAACAAGGCTGAAAATCTAAGTATAAACTACATACAGTGGTGTGCCTTCCATCAGCTAGCTATAAGAAAGCCCCTATTTGGCCACAGGTGTGGATTGGAGGAAAAAAAGACAATTCAGTAAAAACAAATTCAAATAGTCTGAGACACACAAGGAATTACAAAGTTAAAACCAAAAGTCTAGTAAACTCTAAAAGGCCTGTGTAACCCCTTAGACCCCATAACTGATACTGTGAAGTAGTGGGAAAGGCAGAGGGCACATTTCCAGATATTGCAGACTTCTTCATTATTGAACAATGAGCTATCACCTTCAGACATGTGGTTGCAGCACAGACTTGGCGCAGGTCTGTGAACCTGAGTGTAGAAGTTTGCATCTCCATAGTATGAATGGAAATTTGGCCTCCTATTAAGATAGCACTTTGCGGGACCTTGGGTAGCTGTGGGCAAGTCTCTTTTTAATAGCCTTCCTTTGTGCATATTTGGTTTAGATGCAGGGATATACAAATAACTAGTAGCAGTGGTCATCACTCCAGGCGAGAGCAAGAGAGCCACAGTAGAGGGACAGAAATCAAGCTCATGCCATCTGCCATTTTATGCTGCTTGAATTGACATGCTCTGCATGTATTTTATTAATTCAAGAATAAAAATTAACATTACATATAGATTTTAATTGCCTCTTTGCTTCTGACAAAAAGTAAATGTAAAATTGAATTTAAATGGAAAGGCAGTATGGTAAGTGCAGGGAAAAGAAATGGAGAATGATCATGGTCAGCTCCTGAAGTCCAATCTGGAGGCTTTATTTACCAACATTGGGGAATAAATGAAACTATGTAACAAGACAGGCCTGCCTGCTTTTTCTCAGCAACAAGGCATCCCTGTCTGTTTTCCTTAGCAACAGGACAGCCCTGCCTGTCTTCCCTCATTTATGCCAGAGACAAAGGACTCAGTAGACCATGACTAAGGGTGGAAGTTAGAGCTGTCTTTGTAAGATGAAAAAGAACAAGCCCTGGATATGTCTGGAAACCTAGAAAGCTTCTGGATACTTAAACTCTTAGGCCTTTCAGACTCCAGTCTTCCACAGAAACTAAACATTCAGAGAGAAAGCCAAGATATGCTCTGAGGTGTGTAGAATCCCTTACTCAAAGAACACACAGACCTCCAATGACACAATCCTCCCTGCCAACAATAGCCCTTCCTAGTGAGGCTCAGGGAGTAGAAGACACATAAAACTTTTCTACCTACCAGAAACCAGCCCACTCCCTGAGGGCACCAAGGAGTGCTCAGCCCTGTTGCAATCCAAGGATGAAACTCAGAGGACTAACCTAGTTTCATAATGTATTCAGACCTCCTAAAGTTACAACACCTTTCAGAAGGTGTCCATACCCCTTCAAAATGATCAAGCTGTGATGCCCAGCTCTAAAGCCCAAACACCGTACCCCGTGTTAGCCCTATTGAGTGAAATACAAGCCAAGTAGGGCTCTCTGATAAATTTCCTAAAACCACTGGACTCCATGCCAGCATCCTGGCACTTGTCTTCTGGTGACAAAGCCACGGGGTCATTCAAGACAGAAGCAGCTAAAACCTTAACTCCACCTGCCATGGGCAGTTCAGCAAGCCTTATTCTTTTGCTCCCTCAGCAGTTGGTTTAATTTTGGGATAATTTCACTAACACTGTCTCCTAATATCACTGCCCTAATATCACTGTGCCCCCCCTTAACCAAACAGTCAAACAAGCACTAGGTGTTTTCTTTGGGCAGGACAGACCAGCCTTTTCCATGATCCCATTTCCAGGGACTCCCCATCCCTCAGATGTCTTGGAAGAGGCATCTGCTCCCTCCAGCAGCAGGTCTGCCATTCCTCCCAGACCTGCACTGACCACAGAAGCGTCTAGCTAGCTGGATACTGCATGTCCAATTTGGGAGAGTTGCTGTCTCCAAGTTCTATGGATGAGGAGATGCCAAGCAGGTTCTTGTGCCAGCAAGTGGGCCAGATTGAGGACTCTACAAAGCCATCCAGCAAAGTTTTACCTACCAGCCTGTCCAGTGCACAGCTGGCCAAGCCTAGTGGCTGGTTGGGCTCTGACTTCCCTGGATCTGCAGGGTTAGGGGACCTTCATCTCCCCCTGCAAGAGCCAGCATTGAATTGCCCACAAAGAGCACCAAGTGCTCCTGGTCCATCTACTGAAGTCTTTAGCAGTTTTCCCCCACCAGCATGGGACTCTCTGGTCCAACCAGTTTTAGAGAGATATTTATGGGTAGCAAGCAAGTCTAGCTTTTCATTTGGAAGTCAGCAGACTACTAATATATGCTCATCATCTGCCCCCTGCCAACCTAGACAGCCCTGCCCCTCCCACCTCCATTCCCCACCCTGTGTTTAGGGGCTCCCTGAGCTCAGCTTCTGCTCCTAAACCTGCCTATGTATTCTGAAAAGAGCCCAGAGAAACACTTGGTATCCATTGTGCCCCAGAAGTCAGGCCACAGTGAGGCTTCTGCAGCCCCCAACTTTGCTCCAAGCATAGCCACCAACAAGGGAACAGCCCCAGGCTCCACCACAGACCTCTGATGGGTAAATAAAGAGGCTGTGCTTGTGCCACCCACAGTCACCAGTCAGCAGTCCTGGCATAGGAGCATCTCTTAAGACCACCCCAAGGAGCTGCGGGGGCTCTGAAATCAAGACAGAGACAGGCAGGTGCACCCATGCAGGTGGACATTGGAGAATCTCCTCTTCCAGGTGCAGGCCTGGTGGCCTTTGAAGCAGAACATGACATTGCAAAAGATCACAGAACACACTAGAAGAACCCGATAAACAAAGGCCTTTTGTCAGAGACCTGACAGAGGCAGAAAATCAGACAGAGAGAGAGAGAGACAGACAGACAGACAGACAGACAGACAGACAAACTGACAGACAGACAGACAGACAGACAGACAGACAGACAGACAGACACAGAGACAGAGAGACAGAGACAGAGACAGAGACAGAGAGGCTAGTTGTGCTCTATACCTGATTCAATATCCTTACCAAGAAATGCATATTTTTACCAACTTAAAGAAAAAAATTCTAACTCTAACTCTGATGGAGTAGCTAAGATCAGTCTAAATTTCCTACAATAAACAATCACAAAACTGGAAGTTATGTGAAAATAAATATATGTATATAAGTGAATAGTATAAATATGTAGGCATATGTATGTATATTCACATATGCAATATGAACATGTAATGTATGTATAATGTATAATATATATGTATAATGTAGAGAGGGATAAAATGAAATACACAGTATTTGAAGGAATAATAACCAATACCTTCCCAAATTTGATTGAAAGCATGAACCCTTCTATGCAGGAATCTAGCAGATCAAAAAAGTCAGTTAACATAATTACATAGGTCCACACTAAGATACATTCCAAATAAACAAAGAAAACCTCCCAAAATGCAGAGACACCACTCATCACACACAAGTGATCTCCAATGATATTATGACAAATTCACATCAGAAATTTGATTAACTATTAGAAAGCAAGGGCAACAAATATAAAGTGCTAAAAGGACATATATAAAAACCACCTTTCTAACATTGAACAGAAGTGGGGTCTCTGAAAGGGTATTTGTATGGTGTTCTCTGTCTGCCTTGGTACATACGACATAGAACCACTTTCTCATCCCTTCAATGATTTTGACATGCTCCATGTGGTTTGTGCTGCACTGTTCTCAATGCTGTAACAATGTAGAGGTCATAACTGTATATTGTGTTGATAGCTATTCGTGCTTGGGCATGAGTCCCCTTGCCAGGCTGGGCCCATAACTCCATGTTGGGAAAGTGAGAGGAAGATTTGCTTGCTTATACCTATGTAGTCTGAATGACCCGAGTAGACATTGAGGCCTCCTCCTCATGTCCAAGGCCCATCAGCATATTGATAAAGAATGACGCACTATGGCAGTCATCACCAAAATGCTAACCTGGTCTTGGACATTATCACCAGCGTCACACACAATTTTAGCAACTGCCCTTCTTTCAAGGCCTTGCCAATCCTCCTCCTTGCAGTCTCAGGTAAAATGCTGCTGTCAGTGAATAAAGAGCAGAGGACAAGGAAGCAGGTACCGTATGGAAAATAAATACTGGAGCCTCTTTCTTCCATGGTGAGAAGATAATGCAACCTGCAACCATAGAATAGCGAAGGAGTTAAGATGGTTGTGCACAAAGTTTGTGCACAAAAAATGCCAGACCTAGTAGGCCCTGTTCACAGTTTCAGTCCATAATCGTCTGTAACAAAGGCATCACAGTTACAGATAAACCAAGTTCATAGTATATTTTCTTCTTTTATTATGTGCCGTTCTGGGGCTTGCACTCAGGAAATAGACACTATCCCTGAAGTTTATTTTTCCCCTCAAGGCTACTGTTTCACCACTGGAGCCTCAACTCTATTTCTAGATTTTATTTTTACGTAATTGGAGATAAAAGTCGTACATGCATGCTTTCATGCCCAAGTTGGCTTCAATCACTGATCCTCAGTCTCATGAATAGCTAGGATTATGCTGAGCCTGGCAGCAACTCTCTTCCTTTTTATAATCCTTTTCTTTATTTTTTTGTCAGCTATGGGCCTGAATTCTGGGCCTGGGCAGTGTCCCTCATCTCCTCAGCTCATGGCTAGTGCTCTACCACTTGAGCCACAGTGTGGCTTCCAGCTTTCTTTCTGCTTATGTGGTACTGAGGAATTGAATCCAGGGCCTCTTCCATGCAAGGCAAGCATTCTACCACTGAGCCACCTCCCCAGCCCCGTCTTTCCTTTCCTTTAAAAACTATTATTAGGAAGATGATATTCAGAGGGGTAACAGTTAAGTCAGTTAAATTAAACAGTTAAGTCAGGTAAAGAATACAGTTTAGGGGGACAATTACACCCCTTCCATTGCTCTCAGTTTATCCCTCCCACTGTGGCTTTTTTGTGGTTAACTGGAGATTCTTCCAGACTTTGCTGCCCATAGTGACATTGAACCACGATCCACAGACATCAGTCTTCTGATGAGCTAGGATTAAAGACAGGAAGACTGTTCTGAAGGTTTTTGTATATTGGCTATAGGGCTGTGGGCCTGAATGAACTTAGGCAGTGAATGCCAGGCAGGTCGCACATCAGGAAGCATGTGTCCCTTCTTAAGCCTGACTGGCTCTCAGAACAGATAGGTGATGCTTTCATATCAAGAAACAGTGTGTACTAGTTCAACAGAAGTCCTCATTGTATTTGTCTTATTCAACAACTATTAAGTTACTTATATTATCAACACTTTTTCTTTCTTACGAACATTTTTATTGTAAGATTGCAGTAACTACAGATTCGTAATGGCCTAGGAATATATGTCGGCTATCAGGTTTAATATCCAAGCCACATAGTTGCTCCAAATCATGGTTTATTTATCTTCAAGTAGTTCTTGAAACTACATGTTCTTCAAACATGTTTCTCTTATTAAATGAATCCTTACAGTGACAATGAGAGCATCTTCAGGAGCATCTATGGAAAAGATACTTGGTTAATACTAAGAATTAAGAATGAGAAATGTGAAAAACAGAATTAAGAGACTTACCAGTGTGACTGGGAAACATCTTCCACAGAGCAGAATCCCAGACTTCTGAAGGCAATTAAGTGTGAGAACAGGTCTTTAACCAGTTCACGTGACCACATGGGTGAGTCTCAATGTTGCCACATAGATATTATTCTGATACCTATATGAAAGTCTCATAATCGATGGGCTTTCACAACCCCAGATTTATGAAAGTTTGCTTTCTTCTTTCCCTCAATATTACTTCATATTTTGCTAATGAGTACAGTTTTTCTTTTAAAACATGAAAATTCAACACCATCTTTTGCACTGAGGTATTTCCTGTCTCCCTATGAATATATCCGTTATTTAAGAGGCTTCCTCACAGGTGCCAGTGCCTCACTCCTTTAATACTAGCTACTTAGGAGTCTGGTATCTGAAGATCAGAGTTGAAGCCTGCCTGGGTAGGATAGTCCATCAGACTCTCATCTCCAATCAAGTACCAAAAAAGCCAGAAGTAGAGCTGTGGCTGAAGTGGTAGAGCAGCAAAAAAGGCATAAGGGAAGGCAGCACCCAGTCTGAGCCTGAGCCCCAGACCGTCCTTCAGACAGACAGACAGACAGACAGACAGACAGACAGACAGACACACACACACACACACACACACACACACACACACACACACACACACACACACACACACACACACACACACACACAAAGAGGCACGCACATGTCTTCCTGCCAGGCTTGTCAATGGGGTCCTATGAAATGGTTGGAGACCTCTTTTTAAATGGACTCAGCCTTGTATTCACTCAATTAATGTGGAAATTGACACTCAGTTACCTATAGGTCCATTGGTTTAGTTTGTGTACGTTGCATCCCACTTTCTCTACTTGTTTTCTGAGGTGAGTCTTGTAGCTCAATACAACTGTCCATAGACTTCAATATCCTGCTTATGGTCTCAGGCCTGCATTCACACTCCAAATGGAAAAATAAAACATGACCTGAGAACGTCTGCTTACTTTGAGGATCAGGCAAAAGCAGCTCCCTATGAATGTCAAACTGGAAGCTAGGTTCAGGGTGTTCACAACAGACAGAAGTGAGTGTGGAGAGCTTGGGTTGTTCTGAGGAAAAGCAGAGAATGGAGGAAGACGGAGGGAACTGGGAAAAGACAATCTACGTTCCCATGTTTCTTTGCAGTTCCGGATCCACAGTATAACCTTTGCTAATTGCTCTGCTCTGTGTGTGTGTGTGTGTGTGTGTGTGTGTGTGTGTGTGTGTGTGTGTGTGTGTACGTGAATGTTTCCATGTGTACAGTGGTTCTGAGCCTTGAAATCAGGGGCTGGGCACTGGGAAGGAGGGTGAATGTGAGCAAGTATATCATATGCATGTGTGTAAGTAACTCCATCAAACCTCTCAGTGTGTGAAACTAGTATATACTAGTTAAAGTGAAAAAATAATTAAGCAATTCTCAAACTCCTTCATAAGCTATTTAGAGATAACTTTAAAAAATATCAGAAAGCATTGTTGGTAGGGGATAGGAAAATGGATGTAGTTAAATCTATGGGATGATTCAATCCAGGTGCTGGTGGCTCATGCTTGTACTCTTAGCAACTCAGGAGGCTGAAATCTGAGGATTATTATTTTAAACCTGCCTCTGCTGGAATGTTTTGACTCTCTATATAAGATATACTACTCAGAAAAAGTTCAAATTGGTGTTATAGGGCTCAAGTGCTTGAGTGCCCAAAGTTCCAACCACAAGACTGGCAGAAAAAAGAAAGTCCAAACTTAAGATGTCTAGGGAATTTTAGAATAAATGTCCTATAAAAAACAAGTTTCTATATTTTGGGGTTCATTTTTTGTTGTTGTGTTAGTTATATTATGTAATTTTTTGCTTCCTTTGTATATTCTTACCTCTATTGTATATCTCCTTTTGTCAGTGTTCTTCACTTTGATACCCTGCATCATGTATATCCATTTTTCTAATTTGGGGAGGGAAAGTGAAATAACAAAACGCTGAAACAAGGACACAGGTCGACCCATTGCAACAATTATACCCAGAAGATAATGTGTTGGAAATTAACTTTACAACTTCGGGTGGGGAGGGGAGAAGTGCAGGAGGTGTGGGAGGTAAGGGATAGTCAAAGAAAAACAAGGGAAGGGCTAACAATGGTTGACCAGAAATGTACTCATTACCTTATTTATGTAACTCTAGCCCCAATATAGAATCATTACAATATAATAAAATTTTAAAATGAAAAAAATGTAGTTACAGCTAAAGTAGGAAATGAAAAATCGTTTCACACATTGGCCTGTGGCAACAGTAATTAGAAATACAGTCAATAGAAAAAAATTGAAACCCCCCACAGATTCATGCCCATGGCTACTTCACCCTCTTTGTCCCCAGGGGAAAGTAGGGAGAAATCAGTCCAAGCTTCCTATCCTATGACAGTCTACTCAATTCCTGTACCAAGATTGCTATCTGTAGGACATCAGATGGAAAAAAAGTAACATTCCTTCCAAAAGAGCCTCAAATGGGCCATATAAACCATAGCCTCCTACTGTCCTGATTTAAATCTTATTTCCCTTCCCAAGCTACAAATACATATAAACTTGTGGAGGGCTATAGAGAAATGGACAATGACATAAAACGTATACTAAGTCACACCTGTAGAAAATGAAGACTTGATCCTTATATAGCACATTGCTCTAGAATCAACTCTAAATGGATCAAAGACCTTGGAATCAAAGCAGATACCTTGAAAACATTACAGGAAGCAAGAGTAAAAACTCTAGGGCTCCTTGGCACAGGCCAAAAGTTTCTTAATAAAGACCCAGAAACGCATCAAATCAGAGAAAGGTTGGACAAATTAGATTGCATGAAACTGTAGAGCTTCTGCTTGGCAAAGGACATCGCTAGCAAGATCAATAGAAAGCCCAAGAACTGGGAGAAGATCTTCACTAGCAATACAATGGATAAGGGTCTCATATCTAAAATATACTTAGAACTCAAAAAATTGTATCCCCAAAAAACAAATCCTCAAACAAACATCTGCCCGATAAATAAGTGGGCTAAAGACTTAAAGAGAAAGTTCTCTGAAAAGGGAATAGGAATGGCCAATACATGAAGAAATGCTCAACTTCTCTAGCTATAAAAGAAATGCAAATCAAGACAACATTGAGATTCCACCTCACCCTAGTTCGAATGGCTATAATCAAGAAATCTAACAATAAGAGATGCTGGAGGGGATGTGGTCAAAAAGGAACTCTACTGCATTGTTGGTGGGAGTGTAAACTTGTTCAAACACTTTTGAAATCAATATGAATATTCGTCAAATGACTCTACATAGAGCTTCCCTATGATCCAGCAATTCCACTTTTGGGCATTTACTCAACTGATCACAAACCAGGCTATATTAAAGCTACCAGCACAACTATGTTTATTGCAGCATTATTTACCGTAGCTAAGATATGGAACCAACTCAAATGTCCTTCGGTAGATGAATGCATCAAGAAAATGTGATACACACACACACACACACACACACACACACACACACACACACACACACACACACACTGGAATTCTATTCCCCCACCAGAATTACATCACCCACTTTTTAGGAAATAGAAAGAGTTAGAATACATACATACATACAGATAGATAGATAGATAGATAGATAGATAGATAGATAGATAGATAGATAGATAGATAGATAGATAAAGTGAAGTAGGCCAGGCCCCCCAAAACTTCGGTCTTATAATTTCCCTTTTTTCAATAAATAGTATATGTCAAGGACAAGCAGAAAAAAACAAAAGCAATGTACATATAACTATATAAGTTGATGATAAGGAAATGAACCCCAAGACAGGAACTCAAGTGTTTTTTTTTTCTTCCTTGTGATTGTTTTTACCGTATTCATAATATACTATGTGATTTTTTTTTTGTTTCTCTGGTATGTTCTTCCTCCAGGGTATTACTCCTGTTTTCAATGTATTTTTTTCAGGTGAACTGCATCTTGTATGTACATTTTTCCAATTTGAGAATGAGAAGGGAAATAACAAAATACTTAAATAAGGATGCAGTTTAACCCAATATGACAATGAGATGTAAAACACACTATGTTGAAAACAAACTTTACGACATTGGCGGGGGGTGGGGGGGGGAGTTGGAAAGGTGGGCAGGGAAGGTATAGTAGGCAAGAAAGAAAGGAGGAGATGACAATGCTTGCTAGGAAATGTACTCATTACTTTACTCATGTACCTGTAACCCTTCTGTACAATATTTTTACAATAAATACATTTTAAAACAGCTTAAAGAACATATACTATGATTTAATAAATTGAATGAAAAATCATTAAAGGTACATTTTGAATTTTCTTAATTTTTAAAATAAAATGAGGGCTTGGAAGGTAGCTTAGGGGTAGAGTGATTGTCTTGCATGCACGAGGCCCTGAGTTCGATTATTCATCAACACATAAGCAGGAAAAAGCCAGATGTGGTGCTGTGGCTCAAATGGTAGAGCACTATCTTTCAGCTGAAGAGCTGAGGGAGAGTGCCCAGGCCCAGATTTCAGAGTTTAGGCCGCATGAACAACAAAATAAGAGAAAGCAAGAAAGCAAGCAAGCAAGCAAACAAGCAAGCAAGCAAGCAAGCAAGCAAGCAAGCAAGCAAGAAAGAAAGAAAGAAGAGAGCAGGAGAGAAGTAAGGAGGGAGGGAGGAAAGAAAAGAAAGGAGGAAGGAAGGAAGGAGGAAGGAAAGAAACAAACAAAGAAATAAAGAAGGAAAAATAGAGAGAGAGGAGAGAGAGAGAGAGAGAGAGAGAGAGAGAGAGAGAGAGAGAGAGAGAGAGAGAGAGAGAGAGAGAGAGAGAGAGAGAGAATGTAAACCCCTTCAATGAGTCTGAACACATGAGGGAGTACGTGATGGTTTGGTTGCTGAGCTATTGGCTTCAACTTGATCCTCAGATTTCAGCCTCCTGTGTAGGTAGGATTCCTGGGTATGGAAGCCCACTCACTGTCTTGGATGCCACCTGAGGGTGTGGGTGTGGATCCCCCCCCACAACTTCAAAAAACAATGGCCATATATTACTTTTTATTTTTCCAGACTTGGGACTTGAACCAAGTGTGTGGGCATTGTCCCTGTGCTTCTTCTGCTCAAGGCTAGCTCTCTACCACTTCAGCTACGGTGACCCTTTTGGCTTTTTCTGTATATGTGCTTCTGAAGAATCTAACCTAGGGTTTTATGCATGGTAGGCAAGCAGTCTAACCACTAAGCCAAATTTCCAGCCCAGACCATTCTATGATGTCACAGCCATCTTTCTCATGGCAGCAAATACGTGTCACCCACTGATCTTGCCCTAAGGTGGACTCAGGTAACCGGAGAGGCAAAAAGAATGAGAGGAAATGACAGGTAGCTACCAGACTACAGCTTGATGAGCTGTCCTGACTGGATTCTAAGATTAGCAGATCTGAAGCAGGCTCAATTCCACACAATTCTCCTGTGATCTAAAGACCAGGGACTACTGCTGTCTTTGGAGAGACAGAAGTGAGTGCATCTTCCTCTATGCAGCTTTCACACTGTAGAAGAAAACCAGAAATCACAATGATAATTTCTATAAATCAGAGGCATGACGTTGATGATGCGGTGGGAACAACTTCACAGTGGGAATGAGAGGAGACATCCCTGAGGAGGAGACATTTGACCTGAAAGCAGGGGCACCATCCATGTAATTATCGAGGAGCAGGTTTTCCAGGCAGTGAGAACAGCAAGTAAAGCCCCAATTAGGGGAATGAACCTGACTGGCTTCACAAAAGATAAACAGCACTGACATGCTAAAGCTCACAAAGCACAAAAAGAATGGTACAATGTGGAAGAAATAGAACAGAGGTGAAGACAGGAATGAATTAGATCAGTACTGTATGCTACAGGTTACACGGAGAGACAATTGATTTTATTCTAATTGTGACTTAACCCACTGTAGCCAAAGTGTTCAAATGCTAGCCACACATATCAGAAAAACCTAGAGAACATTTTTCAAATGTGATTCTAGCCATGTTATGGTGGCTCACACCTGGAATCCCACTTACTCAGGAGGCTGATATCTGAGGATCAGATTTGAAGCCAGCCCAAACAGGAAATTCCATGAGACTGGATCTACAATTAAACACCCAAAATCTTAAAGTGGAATTGTGGTTCAAGTAGTAGAGAACTAGACGAGCAAAAAAAGTCAGGGACATTTCCAAGGTTCTGATTCAAGTCCAGGATAGGCATGAACAAACAAAATGTGACTATGATTCCTCATGATTTGGGGTTCTAGTTCACAACCCTTGGAAATGATATCTCTACCAAATGCTCTCCTCCGAAATCCTGCTTCATAGCCACTTTTCAAAGCTCCAGCATCACCACTGTCTCCTCACAGTTAGCATACCAGTCTACCACCGAAAATTGGAAGAAATCTTTTTAGGAATCATGAGAATTCTGATCATCTTCCCACATCCAATAAATTATCTTCTATTATTGTCTGAATGTATTTAATCCTCTTTTGAGTTAATGATCCTTAAGGAGTAAAACCTAATTATCAAACTAATCCAGCAGTCATCATTCTTTCACCCAATATTGTAATGTAAGGTTATAAAATAGGGACTATACTGAAGTGTGAACATAATACCTTCTAACTATAATGCTTTCTCATGAAGTAGGTTTTAACAGAAACATCCTGCTTTCTTTTCCAAAATGATAAGTATTTGTAGGAAGGTACCTCACATCTCAGAAGGAAAATGCTACTGGCCTTAGATCAATTTTGTTCACAAAGCACTGACAAAATGAATTTCAAAAAAGCCAGAGGAAAAGAGGCATTATACAAAATATTTTACAATGACACACAACCAGGCCACCTGTTTGAACTTTCAGAAATAAAAAGGAAAAAATGAAAAGCAAGTCATGTAAAATGAGCTGGGCTTTGGTGGCTCATGCCTGTAATCCTAGCTACTTCAAAGCCTGAGATCAGAGAATATGGGTTCAAACCTGCCCAGGAAGGAAACCTTCCTCTCTGCAACCAGCAGACAGAAAATATCAGCTCTGTGCCTGCAGCCCAGCTTGACATCCTCTTCCCGCTGAAGCTCCAGACACACAAGACCCCTGCCCCCAAAATAATTTGAAATGTATTCACATATTATCTTGTGTTTTTGAGATAATATTTGAAAAGTGTATCAGAAACATTTTACTGACTTCTAGAAAAAAGCAGAATGAAAGAGGAAATATGTATTCCTTCCTTGAAGGGTAAAAACGGACCAGAAGGATGTTAATGGGGCTAGAAGCCCATTATCTAACATATCTGCTTAACCATCTTTCCTTGCATCTTGTCAGTTAGAGTGAACAGTGAGTGTTTTTGATGTGAGAGATGTGTATGAGTATGTAGGTTGTAAAAGTAATGATTAAAAACTTGGCACTGTTGGCTAGGCTCTGTAATCAGAAGACTGAGATCTGAGGATCCCAGTTCAAAGCCAACTTGTGTAAAGAAGTCCATGAGACTGCTACCTCCACAATTAACCAGTAAAACACAGAAAGTTAAGCTGTGGTTTAAATGGCAGAGTACTAGCCTTGAGTAACATAGCTAAAGGACATCATCCAAGCCGCAAATTGAAGCCCCAGCATTTGCTCACACACATTAAAGTAGCCATCATAACGCTACAGGATATGCATGTGTTAAGCAGGGAAACATGTGGTTGGGATGCTGACTGTATTTACCTAACCTTTAGTCTCAAGCATTCTGTACAGGGTAGCCCTGTCTGTGAAGAGCTCTAGGTGAAATCATTCCTCAAGATCAACACATGAATCCTAATTCACCTCTGCACATTTAAAACGACAAATACATATATACATACATATATACAGACTTACATAGCTGTATATTCCTATATGATCATTTCAAATACATAATCATACACAATTGCTTCAGAATACTGTGCCCTTCTTGACTCCAACAGAAATACTTGTTTGATTTTAGCGGTAGCTGAATATAGCCAGGGTTCAGCTAACTCTTGTAATTTTAGCTGCTTAGGAGGCTGAGATCTAAGAATCTAAATTTGATGCCAACCCATGAAAATAAATCCTGAAGATTCTTATCTTCAATGAACTAGCAAAAAGCCAGCAGTGGAGATGCTATTCAAATGGTACAAAGAAAGCCTCGAGTAAAAATTCTAAGCAAGAGCTTCATGTTGAGTTTAAGCCTACTAGTACCCTGAAAGCCAAAACATCCCAAAAGACCAAAACAAAATCCAATTAGGAAACATAATTTTTAGTTTGTTAAATGTTTGGTAGAAAAATGGTTAAAACCCCCAAATTCAACATATGTTTAAATGATGCAACAAATAAGCAACCAAATAATTTCAAGGTCAAGAATGTTCCTTAGTATACACTGGGACCCATGACAAAGAGATTGTATCCTATGCATTTCAAAAAAATCAATTTTCAATAAGGGAAATAATTTACACCTATATTATAATTTATAGAAGCAATTTTAAAGTTCCAAAGGGAATTCAATATAAAACAAAAAATACATAATAAATACATAATATTGCAAATGAATATCCCTCTTGTAAGACACTAGAAACCTGTAATAGTGTGGCTTCTAAGAAAGAGAAACAGGAAGACTAGGCATGAGTGTTTGGGAAGAAGAGTTTACAGTTTACTGTGAGAATCACATTTTAGTATATAACATCCTTCTTCCCTTCTCCTTCCCTGGGCTGGGCCTGGGGTCCATCAGTGGTCGGGTGCTGTCCCTGTGCTTGTTCAGCTCAAGGCTAGCACCCTATCACTTGAGACACAGTTCCACTTCCTGCATTTTCTGAGTAGTTTGTGGGGGATTAGAATGTCAGAAAGTTTCCTGCTTGGGGCTGGCTTCATATCTCAGTCTCATGATCAGCTAGGTATATAGATGTGAGCTACCCATATCAGGCTTACATGACACAGTGTTGAAAACAAAATTTATATACACACTGCTGGCTAAGGCCTATAATCCTAGTGATTTAGAAGGCTGAGATCTGGAGAATGGTGGTTCAAAGCACAGCAGGGCTTGAGCTGTGATTAAAGTGGTAGACTGCCAGCTAAGGAAGCAAGGTAAGTGTAAGACCCTGATTTCAAACACAGTTATGTGCAAAATCAAAACCAAATGAAGCAACCCTCCAGCCTATAAAAATTAAAATAGTGGGCTGAGAAGGTAGGAGCTCAGTGGTAGAGTTCTTGGCTTGTAGGCATGAGACCCTGTGTTTTATTCCTCAGCACCAAATATGCAGAAAATTCCAGAAGTGGAGCTGTGGCTCAAGTGGTAGATAATTAGCCTTGAGCTAAAAAGCTAAGGGATAGTGCCCAGGCCAAGAGTTCAGGACCCATCACTTAAAAAAAATTAAAATACTGGGTTGCCCAATAGTAATATAATGTTCATTAAGTAGTGGCTTGAAAATTCAAACAAACAAACAAACAAACAAATACTTCCCAGATATCCATAAAAAAAGTTTCCAGAAAATATTTTAAATGTCCTGTTAGACATATTATCTTTTTCCTTTCAGTCAGTTGTGGGACTTGAACTCATCCTGGGAACTGTCCATAAGCACATCAGCTCAAGGCTAATGCTCTAACATTTGAACCATTGAACCACTTCCAGTTTTCTGGTGGTTATTTGGATAAGAGAGTCTCACGGACTTTCCTGCTGGCTTTGAATTGTGATCCTTATATCTCAGCCTCCTGAGTAGCTAGGTTTATAGGCGTGAGCTGCCAGCACCTGGCCAGACATATTTTCAATAAGGAAAAAAAAAAAACCTTTTTGTACCTAAAGAATATCTCAATGGAGTAAAAGAGTAGGAGAAATAGATTTATGTCCAGACAATTAGGGCAACATGCAAACCTGACACACATATAATGATAGAGATGAGAATTAGAATGATAGAAAAGAGGACTACATCCAAAAGTATTGGACAGGGCTGACAAATCAGAGTAGGGAATCAGGGTATAGGGTAAGGACTATATAATTGCTATGAGTTTTGAAAAACGGGAAGTGTTACCAGGTCTAGAAAATCATGTTTATCATACTAAACAGACATTGGAAAATTGTTCCTTACCTATTTCACTAAGGAAAATTTTAAACCACTAGTCTCCCCAAGGTGTATCAGAAAAACTAAACTTCATCCAGGTACTTACTACTTGGGCATGGTACTTAATATTTGGATCACCAAGTGCCACTTGTAAATATAATTATACAAAGAATCTATTTACTAATAGATAATGTTAATTTTATGTGATACAGAGTCACAATCCTAAAGGTACAAACTTAAAAACAATCTGAGCCAGGCACCACTAGCTCACACCTATAATCTTCATTACTCCGGAGGCTGAGATCTGAGGATCTTAGTTCAAAGCCAGCCCAGGCAGGAAAGTCCATGAAACTCTTATGTCAATAAACCACTAGAAAACTGGATGTAGCGCTATGGTTCAAGTTCTTCAACCATTAGTTGAAGAACTGAGGGATAGTGCCCAGGCCCAGTTTTCAAGCCCCAGAACCAGCCCTAATTTGGGGGTTTTAACCATTTTTCTACCAAACATTTAACAAACTATAACCACTCCCCCCCCAAAAAAAAGCAATCTGCTAAATCAAAATGGAGAAGTATACCTTGGACAGGCATTTGGTGATACAGAAACATTTTCATAAGGCTAAAATATATCTATAAAGCTTTACTTACCCAAGCTATAGGTCCAAAAGCCACCATTTAGAATAGAGGATCAAAGCTGCCTGCAAACCATGTCTTTTTACCACTTCAATTTTCCCACATTAATATAGGGCCAGAGGTTTGATTCTAAGAGGCACAGAACTTTCTTGGAAAGCACAAGGCTAAGTTTCAACCCAAGGAAAAAGCCCCAAAAGCCACGTCCTTTCATTTAGATTAAGGATAAATAATTTATAGTATCTCTTTTTGTATTGTCTGATATATTTATTCATTTCAGTAATCAATGGTTTTTATGAGTACTTTATTAGACTTAAGAGTCTCATAGACTTCCCTGCCCATGCTGGGCTTACCCACCATCCACAAATCAGCCTCCAAAGTAGCTAGGATTACAGGCTTGAGCTGCTGTTGCCTGGCCACATTCCACCCCTTCTTCTCCCTTCTTCTTTCTTCCTCCTCTCCCTTCACAACCTTCCTCCTCCACACCATGTTAAAGAAGTATAGCTTTACAACTGAACTGCACACACAGACATAGGCTACAATCTTAATTCAATGAAATAAAGAGCTATATGCTAGGCACCAACCCCCCTTTTGCTTTGTGAACTTGGTAATAAACCTATGAGATAGTAATCATTATCTTAATCTTATAGACCAGGACACTGGAACAGAACCAATGATTCGCTAGGGCCAAGATCACAAAACTTAAATCCTGGGCAAACAAACATCTCAATCCAATTCCAATAATGAAGATGAGACTCAAACCCAGTCACTCTCATCACTAGACTGCCATGTAATAACACCTTTAGGCATTTTTGATTCCTTGCTACAGGAATGTGAGGGTAGGGCATAACAAAGGCCTCACACTAATGGAGTATTATTTGAGTATAAGTTTTGCAATTGGAAAGACCAGGAGAAAAGACCCAGGTCCAGCATTTACTAACTTGTGACATCATATACAAGTCATTTCAATTTGTTTGCCTCTGTTTCTATATCTGGAAAATGGAGATAATCAGAGCCCCTTCCTTCATAAAGGAGCAAGTTCCCAGCAAGGTGTAATTGACTCACACCTGAAATCCTAACTACTAAAGAAGCTAAGATCAGAGGATCAAGGTTCAAGGCCAGTCTGAGCAGTAATGTCTGTGATAGTTTATTTCTAATTAATCACCATAAAATCAAAAGTAGTCTAGTAATTCAAACCAGTAGAATGCTAGCCGTAAGCAGAAGAACTCAGGTACAGCGCCTGGGACCCAAGTTCAAGCCTGACAACAAAAACCAACAACAATAAAGAGCAAGTTCAAATAATGTTTTTAAGGTAGTACATTAAGGCTGAAATCTGAGGATTGAAGTTCAAAGCCAGCCCAGGCAGCTAAATCTGAAAGTTTTATCTCCAATTAACTTACAAAGGACCAGAAGAACAGATATGGCTCAAATGATATAGTGCCAGTTACAAGTAGCACTCACTGCCTTTGCTCCAACCTGGCATAAGCCCAGCACAAATGGCCCAAAGCAGATATTTATGGGTGGGAAACTGAACCAGTGACCTTTATAAGGAGCCTCACCTCCTGCCATCTTTTCTTGTCCAGGCCGTCTCTGGCTTAAATGTTATCTATTCTCTCTCCCTGGGAAAAAATAGCATTAAATGTTTCATATAATTGTACACTTCAGTGGTTTTAAGTACATTCACATTTTCATGCACCGTCATTGATACCAACCTCTAGAACTTTCTCAGAATCCAACCTGAAATTCAGCACTTATTAAACAGCAAAATCCATCCATCTCTTTCCCCAGTCTCAGGAAACCCCCCTTTGTACTTCCTGTCTCACAATTTGACTGTTGCAGATCTCTTGTGATTGGAGTCATGATATTCTAGTGATAATGATGGTCATGGTGTGTATGTGTATGTGTGCATATGTGTGAGTTCATGCTCATGCACATACCAGTCTTATTTCTTGAACTCTGATCCTGGGCACTATCCCAGAGATCTTTTGCTTAAGGCTAGCACTCAGCCTCTTGTACCTTAATTCCATGTCAGTTTTCTGAGGTAGTTAATTGGAGATGAGTTTCAAAAAGTTTCACTCCTCAGCTCTATCCTTCCTAAATTATAGTCATGAGCCAACAACATGTGGCTAGAGATTGTGAAATTTAACACATTAGTTGTGCTATCATGAAGTGATTAATCTTTTAGTCAAACAGGGTAAATGTTGCTATGAAAATATTTTGGATGTGATTACCATTTTAATCACATAGTAAATTTAAAAAGATAAATTTAAATAATTTTAAAGTTTGAGTAATAAGATGTATTACAGGCTGGGATGTGGCTCAGTGTTAGAGTGTTTGCCTAACATGCATGAATCCCTGGGTTTGATTTCTCAGAACCACATGAACAAAACTTGAAGTGACGCTGTGGTTCAAGTGGTAGACCACTGGCCTTGAGCAAAAGTAGCTCATGGACAGTGCCCAGGCCCTGAGTTCACACCCCAGGACTGGCAAAAAAAAACAAAAAAAAAAAACAAAGCAAAGCAAAAAAAAAGATGATGACGTTTCCAAAATAGAATGGGCTTTATCCAATGATTTGATGAATTTCAGAATTTGAGGATACTCAAATTCTGCCACTTAGCTGCAGTATAGATATTCTGAGTCTCCATCTACAGGCTGAATGATGCAAAAATTTTCATTTGCATGAGCTATCAGGCCTGATATCTCCCAATCAACGTATACACATGCATGCATACATACATGCATGTGTATATATTTGTGGATACATTATATATATATATGTATATATATATATATATATATATATATATATATATATATATATATATATATATATATATATATATATATATGCTTGAGACTAGTGCTGTACCTATTGAGCCACACCTTCAGGTCCAGGTTTTTGTTGGTGTGTAGGAGATATTCATGGGTGAAGGTTATGAGCTGTTTTCGTTGTTGTTGTTTGGTGCTAGTACCAGAGCATGAACTCAAGACCTTGGCAGTGTCCCTCACCTCTTTCACTCACAACTAACACACTACAACGTGGGCAACAACTCCATTACAGGCATTTTCATGGTTAATTGGAGATCATGGCTGTAAACCATGATCCTCAGAACTCGCCTCCTGAGTAACTAAGATTACAAACATGAAATACCAGCACCTGCTTCAGATAGTATTCTTATGGTCATACTATTTTCATTTTGAGCTGTGTGGCTCTAGTCAGTGGCTTAATCTCTCTGAATACCATTTCCTGATATGTGAAATGAAGATTAAGAAAGTACATTAATAATAATAAATACTTCATGGGGTGGGCATGGACATTTGATGGGGTAAAAATAAAATAAATTAAACCTTCATCTCTCAATACATCAGTTTTTAGTCATCAATATTTCTTATTTGTCATTGTTATTATTTGTCCTGACCTTGATTTGAAAAGTCTTATAAGATGTAGGGCACAGAAGAGAAGTCCCACTGCAGCCTCTTCCCTGCCCCCATCTCATTGGTTTCCTTTGATGTCACCACTAATTTTAAAAGTCCCAGGCCAATAGTTTATAACTTGCTCCCAGATTTAAATTTGACTTTAATCACTGGTGCTCTGGCTTTGATTTTGATGAAAATGGCTAAATACTGCTGGTGACAATGGGGAGATAGCAGCCAATTCTATAGTCATCTTTGAAGACTTCCCCAGACAATAGGATGAAACAGAGAGAGTGAGAGCGAGAGAGAGAGAGAGAGAGAGAGAGAGAGAGAGAGAGAGAGAGAGAGAGAGAGAGAGAGAGACAGAGACAGAGACAGAGACAGAGAGACAGAGAGACAGAGAGACAGAGACAGAGAGACAGAGACAGAGAGACAGAGAGACAGAGAGAGACAGAGACAGAGACAGAGACAGAGACAGAGAGAGACAGAGAGAGACAGAGAGAGAAAGTTTCTCCACAAAGATGTTTAGTCTACTAATAATGTTGTTGGCAGAATCTGTCCTGAGGACTGCCAAATGGGGTAGAGAGACCCACCCTATAGCCATTGAGGGGGCTCCCTTTCTTCTCCTGGAGTGCTGGTGATGTAGGTGTTTTGTTTACATCTTTTCAGTCTACCAGAAGATAATAGGATAGGAGAAGGATCATAGTGGGCATGTCACAGAAAGGATAAGATTCCAGGGAATGGATACCCATCTCTTCCTCTTCTTGCCATGAGAGGTCCTTGATGTCCTCAGTTTCCTAGATTTTTCAAGTGAAGAAAAGGATAGCTTTTCCTTCCCAAGGCCCAGGCAGGATTCAATAGGCCTGAACTAAAGCAAAACATGGGCTCTGTAGGGGGAATATGACATTCAGCACTAGCCATAGATGTGTGCTTAAAAAACTGTGCTTCCTCAACAAATCAAAGAAAGGTTGGACAAACGGGATTGTATGAAATTGCAGAGCTTCTACATGGCAAAGGACATAGCTAGCAAGATCAATAGAAAGCCCACAGATTGGGAGAAGATCTTCACTAGCCTTACAATGGACAAGGGTATCATATCTAAAACATACTTGGAACTCAAAACATTAAATCCCTCAAAAACAAATCCTCAAACAACTGCCCAATAAATAAGTGGGCTAAAGACTTAAAGAGAAACTTTTCTGAAGAGGAAAGATGGATGGCCAATAGACACATGAAGAAATGCTCAACCTCCCTAGCCATAAAAGAAATGCAAATCAAAACAACATTGAGATACCACATCACTCCAGTTAGAATGGCTAAAATCAAGAACTCTAATAACAACAGATGCTGGAGGGACTGTGGGCAGAAGGGAACCTTACTGCATTGTTGTTGGGAGTGTAAACTTGTTCAACCTCTTTGGAAAGCAGTATGAGGGTTCCTCAAAAGACTCCACATAGAGCTCTCCTATGACCCAGCAATACCACTTTTGGGCATTTACCAAAATGTTTACAAACAAGACCACACTAAAGCTACCAGCACAACTATGTTTATTGCAGCATTATTTATTATAGCTAAGATATGGAATCAACCCAGATGCCCCTCAGTAGATGAATGGATCAAGAAAATGTGGTAAATATACACAATGCAATTCTATGCCTCCATCAGAAAGAATGACATTGTCCCATTTGTTAGGAAATGGAAAGACTTGGAAAATATTATATTAACTGAAGTAAGCCAGGCCCAAAGAAACATAGGTCCCATGATTTCCCTTATTTGCAATGTCTAGTATATGTCTGAGTCAACAGAAAAGGTCAGGTAAGGTGATGTTAGGGAAATAAACCCTAAGATATGTATTCAAATGTTTTTTTTTTCTTTCATGCGATTGTTTCGAACACATTTATAAGATTATTTCTTTGTTACTTTCTATGTCCCTCCCCCACAGTATGACCCCTGCTTTCACTGTATTTGATGTCGGTATAATTTGTGGAAGGGAATGGAAAAACAAATCGTTTAAATAGGTATACAGGTGGACCCATTGAAACAATGAGATGTACAAGTTGTTATGTGGAAAACGAAGTTTACAACTTTGGTGCGGGGGCGGGGGGGGGAGATTGGGATGGGAAGGGGAAACTAAGGAGTAGGCTACAATGCTTGACAAGAAATGTACTCATTATCTTGCTCATGTAATTGTAACCCCTCTGTACATTATTTTCACAATAAAAAAATGTGCCTCCTGGTTCTGTGTAAGTTCCCAAATACCTAGCAATTTCTATTTCACTCAACTCTTGAACTAGTGCGTTCCTTCCCTCCCTTCTTCCCTTCCTTTCTCCTATCCTCTCTCTCTTTTTTACATCTTTGGATTTGAACACAGGGCCTGTCGCTGAGCTTTTTTGCTCAAAGCTAGTTCTCTACCACTTTGGAACACAGTTCCACTACTGGTTTTCATGCCAGGATTACATATCTGAGCCACTAATGCCATAATTCTTCTCTCCCTCCTTCCTTCTCCTCCTGCCCCCACTACCTTTCTTTTTTCTTTCTTTCTCTTTCATTTTGTGCTTGTCCTAGGGCCTGAATTGAGGGTCTGCACACTGTTTCTGAGCTCTTCATTCAAGGCTAAATTCTACCACGTGGGCCACAGCCCCACTTCCAGAGTCTTACAGTCTTTCCTTCCCAGGCTGATTTGAACTGCAATCTTCAGATCTCAGCCTCTTCAACAACTAGTATTAAAGGTGTGAGTCACCAATACCTGGCTTAGTTTTCCTTCTCAGGAACTTTCACCTCAGGCAGAGCAATTAGTACTGTACTGAAACACCAGCCACTCAATGTAATAAGGACATACATGTCTCAATTGCCTAGGAACAAACATTATTAAAACCAATTCATACTAAAGAATCTAGGTAAGACAGGTTTACTCATAAGGGTGAAGAATCTATGCCTGAGGCCAATGGTTCATATCTGGACTCCTAGTTACTGAGAAGGCTAATATCTAAGGACCATGATTCAAAGCCAGCCTGGGCAGAAAATTCTGTGAGACTATTATCTCCAATGAAGAACTAACGACCAAGAAATGGAGCTGTGGCTCAAGTGGTATAGTTTGCCAACCTTGAGAATAAGATCTAAGGGACAGTACCCAGATTTGAAGTTCAAACCCTAGAACTGATGTACACACACACACACACACACACACACACACACACACACACAGCATAGCACAGCACATAATGCCTGTAGCCTGTTTAGCCTCTTGGGTCACAGGTTTGTTCCAAGGAAAGATACTAGGACAGGGCTATGGATTTCGGATTTGAGGCCACTAACTCACCAGGAATTTTCCTCCTCTGTAAATATGGAAGTAAGAATACTAGACTTATATAGTTGTTGGGAGCATTAGTTGAGCTAACAAAAAGCGGTGTATGTGTGTGTGTGTGTTTGAGTGTATGTGTGTGTGTGTTTGAGTGTGTGTGTTTGTGTGTGTGTGTGTGTGTGTGTGTGTGTGTGTGTGTGTGTGTGATTCCAAGGGCTTTCCCTGAGCTTTGTTGTTCAAGGCCAACACTCTACCACTTGGGACACTGGTCCATTTCCAGCTTTTATGATGTTTAATAGGAGATAAAAGTGTCATGGATTTCCTACCCAGTGCTGGCATCGAACCATAACCATCAGGATACTAGCATCTTGAGTAGCTAGGATTACACATGTGAACCACTGGTTTTAACTATAATAAGGTTTTAATGCAGGGAGCTGGTGATATTCTTCAGTTCCTATTTCATGGTGACCTTCTCTGAGACCCCTAACATGCAACCAAATGGGGTTCTTCCTTCAAGGAACTAGGATGAGTCAAAACCATAAAGTAATGCTGCATTGACAAACAGCCCAGCCTTATTCCTACTCACATGAGTTTAAGGTGAGTCAGTCGCAGCTTCTTTTCTTCCTGTGAGGGACAGTCAGCTCTGACACACTTCTAAATCACTGGCAAAGGGAATGAACTTGGACTTCACACTGATGCAGTTTTTAGATATGTTGTAATCATTGATTGTAACTAAACTTGAAATGAACAGAAATGTATGTCTATCATGTTGTATGTGTCCCATGGTATAAGAAGGCAGTCATGCATATCAGCAACTACTCACAAGTGTTTTAGCCCCATGGATGATAAGTTGCATTATCAATTTTCTTTTTAAATTTTAACCTGGTAGTGCAGAGTGGGACTTGAACTCAGGGGCTGATCTCTGTCCCTTTGCTTTTTTACTCAATGCTAGTGCTTTACCACTTGAGCCACAGCTCCATTTCTGATATTTTTGGTGGTTAATTGGTTAAAATTCTCACCTATTTACCTGCTCAGGCTGGCTTTGAACCACAATCCCCATCTCTTAGCCTCCTGAGTAGCTAGTATTACAAGTGCCAGCCAACACTGGCCATGAGTGAAAAAAAACTAAATGACAGAACACAGACCCTGAGATTAAGACCCAAGCTCTGAACACACACACACACACACACACACACACACACACACACACACACACACACACACACACACACACACGAAGAAAAATTGCTAATTTAGTCCAAATGCACATACACACGTGCAAGTACATGAGTAAGTTTCAAAGATGCAGAAACAAGTATGATCACAGTTTGGAATACAAAAAAAATACCACATCCCATTAGTTCATAGCAGAGAAGGAAGGCATGTGTCATTTCACCCTCAGGGAACTGCTCTAGGGGATATTTTGGGCAATCCCTCCACCGGGACACATCTTTACTATTGGAGAGTCAAAGGTGGCAAGATCCTCAAGAACCAGAAATTCACATTTCACCATGTCCAAGGGACCTACAGTTCCAAGAGCATCTTTGAACTCACTCCTCAGGGAATCAACAGTACCTAAAAACAGTGAATAGGGAGAAAGAGCAGGCAAGACCGTGGTCTCCTTGCAAATGGTTAAATGGCAAAGGGACTGACCTGAATAGAGACACACGGATAATCAGGTGAAGGTGAGCGAGGGGAGCAGGGATGATGAGCGTACCAGTTCTACAATTGGCACGACATCCTCGGGATACAGGCATGTGCAGACAGGGTATTCCCCAGAAAGAGAACTCTGGATGAGGTCAGGGGACAGGAGAGGGCAACAGAAAGAACTGATTGTAAAGTATGGAAAGTAGAAAGAAGAGTCCCATGCAGGGGTACCAAGGGCCCTGGGATCTATTTCTGACTATGCTCACAGCTTCAATTTACCCCACCTGGAAGAAAAGTGGGAAGAAGCACAGACTCACTGTTCAGGTGCTGCCGCTGAGGTCACCTACCTGAGGAGGAGGAAGGAGAAGGAGCCGCAGATTTGAAGTAAACCCAAATTGGGGTGGGAGACTTAGGAGCAGCATTCTGTCTGCACCCTACCAAGGCACTCAGCTGTCTGGCTCCTGACCCCTCAGGGTTCCATCAGGCTACCACTTATAGTGCAGAGCCCACAGCCCCAAGTTGGGCAGGAAGACCACCAGTAATGGAGGCATCACCTGCAGAAGCGGCTCCACCTTCTGCTTCTTCAGAACCAGTCAGCCCCACCAACCCTACAGCCTTACTCCAAGCATAGGCATGTCCACATGGTGGCAGCGGCAACAACTCAGCAAAAGGGAATCACCCAGGCACCAGCCTCACTCCATCCCTCCTTCACATCTGCTGTTTGTAGGCTAGCAAACCAGATGCTAACACTTAGTCACCATCGCAGGGAGGAGTCACTGCCACCAACTCCAAAGTTGGGCACTTTGGAGTCCTCAGACCCAAGATTCTTCCTTCTACACTTGTTACAGAATGACTACATCTGTCGACCTTGGCCTTCTTCTGGGGAGTGCTAGTCTATCCACATATTATCTGGGGGTCTGCTTTCAGATATCCCCCCCTCGACCCAAATGGTGTATCCTGCTACTTCATAGCTCCCCCACCCTCCTGCCCAAGTGTGGTGAGAAAGAGCTACAATTGGGTTGTTGAGTTTTAAGTGGTACATGATTGGTGCTAGTGAGCGGGGTGTGTTTTGGTGGTTCAAGTGTACCCAGGGATCGATTCCTCCTCACAGCCTGCTCTGTGGCTGTGAGCTATCCTGGGGGAGCAGAGCTTCTCAAGCTTTGCAGATACTGCTGGAGCCCTGGCATTGCTTCATGCTCAAAGGTAACAATTTATCATTTTGAGCCACAGCTTCACTTGTGGGGTTTTGCTGCTGCTGCTGTTTGTAGATAATTGGAGATAAGAATCTCAGGTGAGATATGTATTCAAATGTTCTTTTTTCTTTCATGCAATTGTTTCGAACAAATTTATAAGATTATTTCTTTGTTGTTTTGTATGTATCTCCCCCCAGTGTAACCCCTGCTTTCGCTGTATTTGATGTTGGTATAATTTGTGGAGTGGAAGAGGAAAAACAAATCATTTAAAAAGGATACAGGTGGACACATTGCAACAATGAGATGTACACGTCATTGTGTCCAAAATGAACTTTACAACTTTGGTGGGGGGGGGGAAGTGGGGAGGATTGGGTGGGAGGGCAGGGGGAGGTTGGGAAGGGATGGGAAGGGGAAACAAAGGAGAAGCCTACAACGCTTGATAAGAAATGTACTCATTATTTTGCCCATGTAATTGTAACCCCTCTGTACAGTATTTTCACAATAAAAAAAAAGAAGAAAGAAAAGAAAATCCTAAGAATTTCAGGGACTTTCCTGCCCAAGCTGGCTTCCAATCTTGATCCTCAGCTCTCAGCCTTCTGAGGAGCTTGTATAAAAGCCCTGAGCCATTGATACCTGGTTAATCTTTTTAAAATTTGATAATTTTTGCTTTCTTCTGATTCCATATTCTATCAAAATATGTATGGAATACCTTTTTCCACACACTCAAGACTCTCTATCACCCTGACCCTTGATTCTTTCCCAGAGGCTGTTCTGCAAAAGCGCCCTTGACAACTATGAACTCTATGAGGGGCCCATATGCTAGATGTCCAGGGCAAAGGTGGTAGAGGAGGCAGAGGCGCCCCCAGGATTTGGGCAGGGGGAGGGTGGATACAGAAGAAAGTGAGCACTGAATGCCAGGCGCGGGCAGCCCAGGGGGTTGATGATGTGGGCATGCCTGGAAGCAGCTGTGGGTAGCCTGGAGGCAATGGTGCTTCTGCTGCAGTTCCATGGCTACCATTGCCGCCATTGCCTCCACAGCTTAGGTGCATTGGCTCTGCCTAGAACCTGGGGTCGTAGGGCAGCTGCTGGCTGGCCAGGACTTGCTTCCAGGCCTCTGGCTCAACCTATGGCTGCCTGAAATTCACATAGGCCCCACAGAGGAGATCAGACATATGCCCAGGCATTGGCTGTCTCGCTGAGACCCTTTACCTGGTGGAGAAGATGGTCCTTGGGTGCTCAGCTGACAGTGTGGGACTTAGGCTGCTGATTAGCAGCATCTGGTTCTCAGAGCTGCTGGGCAGGGCTCATGGGCCAGTGCTCATTAGGGGGCAGCAGGGGCAGGCATGGTGCAATTGCCCAAGGCTACTGGCTCCCTGAGGACTTGCCGTCCTGGTCCCTGCTGCTGCTGGCGCCCAAGCCCGAGGAGCACACACTGCTAGCTTAGAGGTTCTCTGCCTGGTGGCTGCCCCTGCCGCTGTGGGGCTTCCTAAGGACTCAAGCCTGAGATGAGTCCTGGGGGTCAGAGACCTCATGTGCAGCCTGCCTCACTTTCAACTGCAGCTGCTTTGCAGACCACCACATGTTGATCTGACTTGGCTCCACTGTGCAGCTTCGGGGCTGGAGAGGTGGAACAGTGACCCACAGAACCTCACAATGGCTGCATTGAAGCCCAGGAGGCAGTGCCCGTGGCGCCCCATCTTGGACAAGAACCAGGTGTGATGGTGGTGGCTGGGCTAGAGCGGCCTTGCAAACGATTTAAGGACACTTTATTTGTGAGTATACTGTTTTCTTAATGTTTGTAAAGCATTAGTTTTGTTAGGTGAATAGGTGTACATGTCTACATTCTGACCAGATTGGTCTAATTGAACATTTTTATTAATTTACTTTATTGTTATAAAGAGCATGTACAGAGTGATTACAATTAAATGAGTCAGATAATGAATAGATTTCCGTTTGTAGAGTGTCTTCTGTTCCCCCACTCTTTCCCAGCCCTTTCCTCCCATTAATTAAACATTTAGGGAATTCTCTGAAGGAAATATGGACTAATGTAAAATAAAATCTTTATGACAGTACAGACTTAACCCAATCACATTTTTTTTGTAGAATAGAGAAATCTATTTTCTGCAATGAATAAACATCCATGAGCTATTCTTGGAGACTGGAGGGAAGTTACTGAGCACCCTAATCTGGGCACTATGGAGAAGATCATTTGACCTGAAAGGATTCCTTAAAGAACACAGAGCTGCAGCTAGATGAGATGATCAAGCAGGTCCAGAGCATTGTAGAGGTGACATTCACTTACTTCTCTACTGGTGATATTCACATACCATACATAGTTTTATTTGCTGTATAAAAGAATGGAAAGTTTAGAAATTTTTAAAGAGAATTTTCCAATGAAAAGGCAAGACTTACCAACATTAATGTTGTGCTCAATAATAAAGAATGGGAAAAAAGTTCAGTATAAATAAAGTACTGTGAATACACTCTTTTATGAATCATGAAATTTGGACAATGGAGCACAAATCTAACTTTATATGTTTTACAGTCCTGGGATATATTACATACAGTGATGTGAGGGAGATGGTAAGTGGAAACAAAGGAGGAGGCAACAATGCTTGATAAGAAATGTACTCATTACCTTGCTCATGTAATTTTAAATCCTCTGTATGATATTTTCACAAAAGAAGTAATTTCTCAAATACAATCCTCCAAAACTCTCCCTGTGATAGGCAGAGAAAGTTGTTTCCCACTGGATCTGACTTGATACACACAATCCTCCCTGTCATCCATGAGATTCCAAAACCACAACCACTTCTACTACTGTGTAATCTGCTATCCACTGAAGTGCTAAGCATCAACCTCCTGGTGAAAATCACAACTGGTCTGCAAAGTTGACTTTGATTCAGAAAACTAAAAGATGACCATTTTTCAAGGACAGAACTTCTCTTCATGCCAATGTCCACTTACTTCTTCACTTGTTCATCTTCCTTCCAGTTATGGTAGAAAGATCTGTACCAATGGGACAAGAGACGGAAGTTAACTATGCTTGTCCTTTTATGAACTAACAGGGCATACATGAGACTGGCTAAGTCCCACATGGTAATGTAAACATGACAGACAAAAAGTAGAGATTATATCTATACAGTTTCATGGAGATCCTGTGAAGAGGCTTATATGCACCTGTCCAAATAAATGCACAATTGCTCTTGCCTGTAATCCTATTAATCAGGAGGGTGAGCTCTGAGTATCACAGTTTGAACCCAGTCTAGTCAGTAAAATTCTAAAGACACATATTCAATTAACCAGCCAAAAGTCAGAACTGGACCTGGGACACAAATGGTAGAGTGCTACCTCTGAACAACCATGGGACAGCACTCAGGCCCCAAATTCAACTTTTGACCCTTTCTTCTAGTTACTTCAAAGGCCTCCAAGTTAGTGATTTCCTAGGTGAGGGTGGATGTTGGGTGCCACTGGCTCATGCCTTTAATCCTAGCCTTAGCAAACTGCTAAGGCTCCACTAGATTCTGAGGAAATTGAAATATTCTGGCTGCCGGGTCCTAAGAAATTAGCCAGGGAGTGCACTTCTTTGTCTCAAGCCAAGCTTCTATGATAAAGCCCAAGGGAAACAGTCTCAGAGAGGTGCCAAGTATTCCAATACTCTGCCAGGGATCTCATCAGCCCTGGGTTTGAAGGAAGAACACTCACTTTTTACACAAAAAAAAATCCAGCACCTGCTTAATTGTTCCCCACTGTCTATAGTGGTGGAGGAAGTTTCCAATATAGAAGAGATCACCTTTCTTTTAGACAGGGACCAGGTCCATCACCAGCATTTCCAACAAGCCTGAGTCAGACTCCATATATTATAAGGAATATTCAGGGTCTCGGCTGACTCATTCTCACATTAATGTGGTAAAAAGAATCGCTCTTTCAAAAATGGAAATGGAAGAACACTTCAAATTGAGTAATTGTAATAGAGTGGATTGAAAACGACACAGTAAATATTTTCTCAGTATACACATATAAAAGCACACAAGAAGAATATTCTAATATGGGCTAGGATGAGATTAAATAAGTATCCTATCATGGTTATACCTTATCTGAGTAGCTTTGTGCTTCCTTTGGTTTGTTCTTCTAACAAGGGCTGAGAAACTGGATTCATGGTTTGGCACTGATCCAATGTCTGCAGCTTCAAGTGAGGCACTCACACCTCTCATGCCTGAGACCCGAGTTTCTTCCAATTTGAAAACAACACAGGAACACCTTTCATGTTTCTGAGCCACAGGCCAAGTGACTGGCTTGAACTGACAGTCAGTTAACAGTTACCTGGCTCTCTGGGTTCTATATTATGTTCCATTGTGAGGGAGCTGGAGTCATCTAGCCAATGATCTAAGCTGCTTGCTTACATAAGACCACCCCAAAGATAAACTGGAGACTGAAATCTCCCTTCCCACATCACTATATACATATGTGGACATTGTCCAATCCCAACAACTTCAGCTAGGCCTAGGTACTAGCATGATTTCAGCTCAAGGAGACTTTCCTAGGTCTGATCCATGCCTTATTTGTCACTATTTCTCTCATCCTGCACAAATCATTTTGCTCTCAGGACCCTCTCAGCCTGCCATGGGCTTCTTGCATGTATTTTTGACCTCTACTTCCTAGAACATTGTTAGGATTTTGAATCCTAATCTTCTGTGCTCATGAAGCCCCTGTGTGCTGTCATCTGGAAAAAATGCAAGTACTTAGTGGTGGGAAAATCAAACAAGTATTGAAAAACAAACATTACACATACAGTCAGACATTTTTACAGATGTACATTCTTGTAAGATAAAAGAGTATTTTTGAAACTTTTATAATATTTTTTTGACGGAGGAGAGGGGGAGAGGAGAAGAGGTCCTTAATTGTTTTTTCATAATTCATTGATTATTATTTAAAAATACTATAGTTGAAGAAATGTAATATTTAAAGATAAAAACTGTGCTCCTGTTCTTTTTATAAGCTACGCATTTATGAAATATTCCTCACTAAAGTCTTGTTGACTATGTCCCATGAACTATCCTCCCTTTTCAAAATAATCAAGGAAAACTCTTCAAAAATCAGTGAGCTGTTTCCAATCTCTGGATAAGAATTTAAGATACAACATTGCCTGCGATTTTGTGCATGTATAATGAGTGTGAGAGTGTGTGTATTTTTGTGAATGTGTGTCTGTCTATATGTGTGTTTTAGGGCTTGAACTCACGGCTATCTGACAATCCCGTGCATATTGCCCTTGAATCTAGTGCTCTACCAATTGTGCCACAGTTCCACTGCAAGCGTTTTGTAGTGAACTGGAGATGAGAGACTCATAATATTTCCTGTGCAAGCTGTCTGAATTAAATCTCAGGTCTCAGCCTCCTGATTAGCTAGAGTTATAATTATGAGCTTCCAGAACATGGTGATAAATCATTTTTACTGGAGACAGTGGGGTGATAAAGCATTGTTACTGGATCAAGTTTCAGTCCATCTTCACAACAATGTATATCAAAAAACAGCAACAGTAAAATCCTATACAAAATATAATTATAAGATATAATTACAATAAAATTTAGTGATATAGTCTGCTAGCATAACTTTCAGGAAACTGTGGTCTTAATGATTTAGCATCACAAAATCAAACAAAATGAGATAATTTTAGTAGACCATGAATTTTTTAATTCCATCTTTTACTAATTTCAAAAAATTAAAAGGAACAGGAAAAAGATTCATATTTATAAGGAGAATGTAAAGAAGATAAAAAATGGCAGATTATGAAATCGAAAATTCTACATTACAGGAAAATTATTGTCATGATGAATATATGATAATAATCTTCAGAGCAGCAATACATAAATATATATTTACTACGAATAGTCAAGCTTGTCCCTATCTCTATCAACGTCCAATCCTCTAGTACATATTATCAACGTATTCATGTTTATGGTATATTCCAAAATAACTACCAGAGTCAGGAGGTTACCAATGTACATTAGCATTCACTGTTTTAGGAGATAAACCTGATAATTATATTGGTCAGATTATTCAATATACTAAACAAGTAGTATGTTATCTTTGCACTCCCTAAGTATGTACAAACACTACTTCAAAGTGAAAAAATACAACAAGATTTTTGAAGGCATATGCCTGTAAAGCTAGTTATTTGGGACATCAGTTCAAGATCAGTATAGTTTTACCTGCAATGGTCCCCAATCTGACTATGTGGATTGAATACATCTATCATCCAAGGATCATGGGGAGGATGAGAGCAGGAGGATTTCAATTTCATGCCATGCTAGGAAAGAATTTCCACATGGCTTCATCTCAATCAAAGAAGGTTCAACACTACAGACCACCTATCAACCCCATTAGGGGAAAATAAACATAAGAGCCTTGTAGAATCAGAAATAAACAATAGTAAAGCATGCCAATACAAACCATCATAAACAACACACAAGTAATGTTGTTTCTCATACCAATAATCCTAAGTATAGGTAGGATTATATATGTGATCCAGAAGCACTAAGCAATTCATGATTTAAAAAAATGACAATTTGAAGCCAAGTGCCAGTGGCTCTTGCCTGATATCCCAGCTACAGATGAGGCTGAGATATGAAGATCACTGTTCAAAGCCAGCCCAGTAAGAAAAATCCCCATAAGACTCTTATCTCCAATTAACAACTCAAAAACCAGAAGTGGCTCTGTGAGTCAAGTGGTAGAGTGCTAACTAACTTGAGCACAGAGTCTCATCAAGAGTGCCCAGGCCTTAAGTTCAAGCTCCACAACCAATAAAATTAAATAAACATTTAAATATCTGAATTCATTGTGAATTAATAAAATGACATCTGTGGTATACAATTCTACAGACAACTATATTATATTTTGAGTTAGAAAAAGTAGGAGCACTTCAATAAAGGACACTTTTTCATAAACTAGGGCAGATAGGTCTCTAATTAGAGGAAATTGCTGGACTCATATGTATTATTTTTTGGTTGGTTTTTGTTTTGTTTTAAGAACAGGATGAGAAACCCCATCTCTGCCAACACCCACTTGGATATGTATAACATCATTCACAGGCCATGCATAATTAACAAAATGATTTTGTTTATCTTATATGTCCCTATTGCCTATAATTTCCTATTCTTGCCTTCCTCAAAATACAAACATGTTCCACCGATTCAGATTTGAGCCAGGCAATCTGTAGTATTGGTGCCAAGAGTTGAGGAAAATTGTGACACAACAGGAAGCATGAAACCAACACTTTAGTAGCTGGACACTGGGGGCTCAGACCTATAATCTTAGATAATTAGGAGGCTGATGATCACAGTTCAAAGCCAGCTGGAATGAGAAAGTTTGTGAGACTCTTCTCTCCAATTAACAACCAAAAAGCCATGAAGAGATCTGGGGCTCAAGAGGTAGAGTAGCCTGGATTACAAAAACTCAGGGGCAGCACCCAAGCCCTGAGTTCAAGCTTGAAGTTCAGGCACATAAACAAAAACAATCATCAACAACAACAAAAAACAGAAACTGGGAGAAAGCTCAGGAAAGGCTGGCATTGTCTACAAGACAAATGTACACATTACATGAATTGTGAAATGTTCACCTCGCTGTACACACCTTAGTAACAATTATATTTTTAAAATAATCTGAGAAATCAAAAAGGCGTGGTACATTATAAGGTTCATCTGCTTTCCAGAATTTGAGAGCCCCATCATCTGAGTTGGTGGCAGACACGTTGTATGGCCCAGCGTGATGCGAAAATATGAAGCCAGAGATGCTTTCAGATTGTCCCACCAACTCTTCTATGACTTTAAGCAAAAAACAAAACAAAGCAAACAAAAAAGACTTTAAGGTTAATTAAAGATTAAGGTTAACTACAGAATTCCAGGTAGAAGTATACTGTTAAATAATGAGTGAGCACATATTCTTTGTAGATACTAAAGTCACATGTGTCACAAAATTATCCACAGGATTAATATCCACAGATTTATAACTAGAAACTCCGAAGTGTCAGGTATATTAATTAGATAACTGATGAAGAGAATACCACACTGTATTCAGTCAGGTAATGTATTTTATTTACCAAACTGCTGCCCATCCCATGCATGGTGGAGAGACATACCCAGAAAAAGGGACGACCCAACCTCATGCCAGGAATTATCTAGGCTGGGGACCAGATGAGTTGTGGCCAGGTGGGGGTAAACTGTGGCTACACTGGATCTGGATGTGACCTCAGGGCCTGCAACCCTCCTCTGGTCAGATGGGAGGTGTGACAAGAGGTAGCCCAGTTTGTTACCTAGGAGGAGAGGAATATGGCTGCCTCCAGGTGGGCCAGATACCTAGGTAACACAGATAAATTGTGAAAACTTAGCCAAGATGTAGGTAGGGCCTCAAGGTCTGTAGGCAGACCTATTACCAAATACAGATACTACCTCTGCCATGTGACTCCTGAATCCAAACCATTCAATCTCAATAATTTTATTTTTCCTTTCTTTCTTTCTTTCTTTCTTTCTTTCTTTCTTTCTTTCTTTCTTTCTTTCTTTCTTTCTTTCTTTCTTTCTTTCTTTCTTTCTTTCTCTCTTTGTTTCTTTTTCACTCTTTCTGGGCAGAGACTTAGCCTCTTGTGTTGCTGAGATTAATGGTATGTTTCACCATGATCACTTTTTTGTTGAGATTGAGACTTCCTAAATTTTTGGTTAGGATATGTTGAAGTTGTGATCTATTTACTTCTGATTACTGACAGTGACTATAGATGTGAGCCAGCACACCAGACCATTCAAAGTACTTTATCCCAAATGCAAGACATGGCTTATTTTCCCAAATGAAATACAAGTTGACAAACAGCAAAAGTTAGTCCTTAATTATGGTCAAGAGGTGTCTTTAATGTGAAACAAAATTACTGATCAAAATATATGACTAGGGTAATTATACGTTAAAACATATCCTATATTAAATGTCAAATCACCTATATTAGCATTTATACCAGTGATTAAATCAAATCTCCATAAATCATTTATTTCTGTCATACATTCTAGAAGTAGGCAGAACTGGAACTCACAATAATAAGTAAACAGGGATAAAACAGGCATCTCAGTTCAGGATCAGTCTAGGAAGTAAAGTGTTGCCCATATCACTCTACTAGCTAGGGATATTGTAATGCAATCATGATTAGGGCTACATGGCAGACATAGGTAATTAGGAGTATAACCTCTACTGGGCAGGGTGAAAAAATTGTTAACCTATGAGTAAAGTAACTCAAACAAAAAGCATTGGTAGAGTGACTCAAGTGATGGAGTACTTGTCTGGAAAACACAACATCAAAATGCAAATCAACTTCCTAAAATTTAAATAAGAAAAGGAAAGAAAGAACAACTCATAATGAATATGTGTTCAATGTAAAGATTTACACTACAATATTGTAGTAATAAATGCCATCATTGATCTCTAGGGACAGGCACATTTTGTGTCAGGCCTAAATGAAACTATAACACTCTATATAAAAAGCTTTAATAAAACAGAGGTCTGGGTTACAATGGTGAGCACTTAAGTTTGCATGTGCAGTCGTGTTGCAGCTGTGTGGAGGTTTGTAGAAGTCCCTACTTCTGATGAACTTGCCATGAGGAAATTGCATAACCATACAGTTCACTGGACAGATCCTGCTGATATATACACATACACACATATATATAAACATACATGTGTATAGATGTGTGTACATATATACATACATGTTTACATACATATATACATATGTATATTTAGTGACATGTAAAGAAAAATAAAATTTACAATGAATAAACTTAATAAACATAGTTTTCCAAAAGAATTATTTTACCTGAATCAATTCATTTCTTAAAGTCTCCAATGATATATCACACTTAACGTAGTTGGTGATCCTTTTCAACATATTATGATATTGTGTTGTTTTTGTTTTTCAGATGAAACAGCCCTGCCATTAAAAATAGTTTTATGAAATTCCTTATTTTTGAAAAGGAAAGGCACTTGTGCCTTCCTGTGTCATCAATTTTTTTTATTCTTTCAATTATATATTCTCTCTTAGACTTATATCTGTAGATCTAACTCATTCTCTTTCAATAGTGTCTTATGGGAAGTGGAAAATGAAGTATCATTCTGTTATTTTGGGAGGTTCTGATTTTAGCCACTGCAATAAGGATTACGAAAATGGAACTCTGAAATTATTTAGAGAGATGATTTGAAAGTTACTTTTCTACACATTCATGCTCCTCATTCAACTAACCCACAGAATTTAAAATAAGTAACATTTTAGCTGGGCGCCAATGTCTCATGCCTGTAATCCTAGGTACTCAGGAGGCTAAGATCTGAGGATGTTGGATCAAAACTAACCCTGGTAAGAAATCAGTGAGACTCTTACCTCCAATTAACCACCAGAAAACCAGAAGTGGCACTGTGGCTCAAATGGTAAAGCAATAGACTTTATCTGAAGAGCTCAGGGACAGCGCCAAAGCCCAGAGTTCAAGATCCATGACTGACAAAAAATAAAAAGATAAAAAGTGGGGAGAGAGCTCGGAAGGTGGCTCAGTGGTAGAGCGCTTGCCTTGCAAGCATGAGGCCCTGGGTTCGATTCCTCAGCACCATATAAGCAAAAAGAAAAAAGCCGGAAGTGGCGCTGTGGCTCAACTGGTAGAGCACTAGCCTTGAGCTGAAGAGCTGAGGGACAGCGCCCAGGCCCAGAGTTCAGGCCCTACGACCGGACCCAAAAAAAAAAAAAAAAAAAGTGGGAGGAAAGTGTAATGTTAAGGCTAATATTCACATATAAACAAAAATTGTCTAGAAATATAACTATACCTTATAATATCTTACCAACGTGATAATGCGAATAATAATTTGCCGTGTAAGGCAGCAACTTCACACATTTTCCCACAACATATATGTGCTAGTAGCATAACCCCAAACTAGACTAACAAATCTAATATCTGCTACCATATTTTAAATTCCTTTGCTTAATACCGTTTATTTGCCTTGGTGATTATTATGACATCTATGACAAATATAAAATTTTGGATAAAACATTTACCAAGAAGGGGCCTGGGAAGGTGGCTCATTGATAGAGTGTTTGCCTTGTATGCCCGCGGCCCTGGGTTCGATTACTCAGCACCACATAAGAAAAAATAATAAAAGCCGGAAGTAGCGCTATGGCTCAAGTGGTAGAGAGCTAGCCTTGAGGTGAAGAGCTGAGGGGCAGTGCCAGGCCCAGAGTTCAGGCCCCACAACCGGACCCCCCCCCAAAAAAAAAAAAAACATTTACCAGGAACATATATCTACTGAGGGGCATCTGTTTTGATTCCATATCTTAGCTATGTTAAATGCTGAAATACACATAGTTGGGCTGGTAGCTTTAGTATGGTCTTGTTTGTGGTCATTTGTGGAAATGCCCAAAAGTGGGATTGCTGTGTCATAGGGGAGCTCTATGTGGAGTCTTTTGAGGAACCTCCATACTACTTTCCAAAGTGGTGAACAAGTATATATTCCCACCAACAATGCAGTAAGGTTCTTCCGTCCACATCCCTTCCAGCATCTATTGTTATTACATGTCATGGTTATAGCCATTCTAAATGGGGTGAAGTGGTATCTCAATGTTGTTTTCATTTGCATTTCTTTATCACTAGGGAGGTTGAGCATTTTTTCATGCATCTATTGGTCATCCTCCTTTCCTCTTCAGAGAAGTTTCTCTATAATTCTTAAGCTCACTTATTTATTGGGCAGTTGTTTCTTTAAGGATTTGTTGTTGAGGGATTTGTTTTTTTGAGTTCCAGGTATATTTTAGATACGAGTCCTTTGTCCATTGTATGGCTAGTGAAGATCTTCTTGCAACCCGTGGGCTTTCTAATGATCTTCCTAGCTATGTCCTTTGCCATGCGGAAGCTCTGTAAGATCATGCAATCCCATTTGTCCAACCTTTCTTCTATTTGTTTTGTTTCTGAGTCTCTTTTAAGAAAATTTCGGCCTGTGCCAAGGAGACCTAGGGTTTCTCCTATTCCATCCTGTAATGTTTTCAGAGTGTCTGCTTTGACTTCCACGTCTTTGATTCATTTCGAGTTGATTCTAGTTCAGGGTGATATATATGGATCTAACTTTGGTCTTCTACAAATAGTTAACCAATTTTTCCAGCACCATTTACTGAAGAGGTTGTCTTTCTTCCATTCTATTTTTTTAGCTCCCTTATTGAAGATGCTGTGGAGTATTGTGGATTCAGTTCTGGGTTTTCTATACTATTCCATTGGTCTTCAGGTCTGTTCTTGTGCCAGTAGAAGCTGTTTTGATGACTGTGGCTTGTTTGAAACTTGGTATTGATATTCCTCCAACTCTGTTCTTTCTGTTAAAGATTGTTTTTGCTATTCAGGGTCTTTTATTGTTCCATATGAATTTTTGGATTGCCTCTTCTATTTCCTTGAAAAATGAGGTTGGAATATTGATAAGTATTGTATTGAATTTGTAGATTGCTTTGGGATGTATAATAAAAACAGTAGCATTTTCTTCCCACATACATTTAAAATAAATTAAGAATTGGATTAAACTAATTCCTTTAGTATGAATTTTTACTTTCATTCCTGTTGAGTATGAATAACATCACTGTTTCATATCATGCTCAGAATCACAGAATAGGCTTGGAGTATAAATCACTCTATTTGATCCAACCATTTTCTGTAAGGAAAACTAGGGCTGGGATGGTGGCTCGCTGTAGAGTATTTGTCTTGCACACATGAGGTCCTGGGTTCGATTCTTCAGCACCAAATAAGCAGAAAAACATGGCAGTGGCACTGTGGCTCAAGCAATAGAACTCTAGTCTTGAATTGAAGAGATGAGTGCCAGCCTGCAGGCCCAAAGTTCAGGCCTCACCACAGACAAAAAAAGCAAAACTATAAATTTTTAAACTAGCTAACATTATTAAAATATAACAATTCCATAGTATGAGGAAATGTATATAAATATTAACTTACTTTTCAATGATTTAGAAATCATATTTAAAAACTAGTACTTTAACATCCTATATTGGAAAATTTATTGAAGGTAGACAATTAGTAAAATATAAAATTATTTATATATACTGTTCATTTATATCAGGTTCTAATTTAAAAAAATTAAACCAGAAAACTTTTCCATATACTGATATTTCAGGGTGATATACTTCTATTCAGTCACTTAAATTGTGATTTAATATGCTTTTCCAATTGGATGCATGGATTAACCACTTATCCAGGAATTATAGACAAAACAAAACAGACTCTGAAGAAACATAGAACAAATTTTGAAATGATAAAATCTCCCTGTGAATATATGAATTCCTTTGTATGAATTTAAACAGAAAGTGTTCACATATTTCCATATTTTCAGAAGTAATACCTTAAAGGAAAGCAGATGTGCCCTCAAGCTCAAATGCCAATGCTACTAAATAATAATTTAATAAATATAGATAGATAAAATTAAATATAGATTGATAGAATTAGTATTTTAGGAACTTTCATCTAAATATTATATATATATATATAATTACATATATAACAATTCTATGAACATTTATGTATTATATGGTTTTCTTTATTTAAATTATAAATTACATTAGGTATATTTATTATATGTTTATTATATTATTTTATATATTGTATTATGTTGTATTAATTCATATATATTTTAAATACATTATGTTCTTTTTATTAGAGAAAAGATTTTATGCATAATATTAGGTAAATAATGCCAAGTTTTTTCCCCAGCATATTGACAACAAAAACATAAAACATAGAGAGTCTCCCAGGTGTTGCTTACACTTGCATATTTTCCTAGCTATTCAGAATTGAATTGTGAAGCCAGCCTGGACAAATGATCACAAGACTCTTACTTGCAATTCATCAGCAAAAAGCCTCAATAGAGTTGAGGTTCAAGTGGTAGAATGTAGGCTTTGACTGAAAAATGTTAAGGGAGAGTGCAAGGCCCTGAATGCAAACGCCAGAAATGGCATAAAGAATAAAAACAAAACCACAACATCAAACACATGGAAACACAGAAAGACAAAGGCTATGCAAACTTAAATGCTACATCATTGAGGGATCGATCACACTAAATACAAGAAATGAGATGTAGGCATTTTCACTCAATTGAATAATAATTGACGAATGGAATTATATCCATCCATTAGAAAATAGGACACTGCATCATTTTAAAGAAATGGTAAGACCTCTTAAAAACCAGGTTAAGTGAAGAAAGTTAATCCAAGGGAAACTAAGAATACATGTTTACCCTTAAACAAGAAAGATATTATTAATCTATAAATATAAAATATACAAGTGTGTACACTTGGTGTACACAAGTGTAAGAACTAAAATATGATAGAGTCCTAGTAGAACGTAAATGATGTAATTTTTTAGAAAAGCTAACTCACAGCCCAACAAAATAAGCACCCAGAATTGAGTATTCATATGTGGGGGTGGAACCAAGTGCAGAAAGGCACATTAACAAGCACATAAAGGGTGGAGAAATACAGTTACAAAATCAAATTCATAATTAAAATGAATGAATATTTCATTTTTAAAATGTATTTAATTTTACATGCATTTATTTTTATAAATAATCTTTGTATGCCTCTTGCCTTTTGTACTTTTAGCTTATCTTTCAATCTCTGTTATGTAGGCAATGCATGGACCATGTTACTCATACCTATGACTCCTGTTTTACTGAGATTAATGGTATGAGGCTTTATGCTTCACTTATTATTGAGATTGGTATGTATACATTTTTGGCGAGGTTATGTTCTCATTGTGATGCTCTAGACCTCTGACTTCTGACAAAAAGTGATCATAGATGTGAGATAGCATATCAGGCCATTCAGTCTTTTATCCAATTTGGAATAAATAAAGTTTATTTTCTAAAATTACATACAAAATGACAAACAGCAAATCTGGTAGAGATGTTTCTAATGTGAAACAGATTACTTCCCAAAATATCTGATTAGTGAAACTATATTTTCAAACTCACTTACCCTATATTTTAACAGCAACAAACCTATTTTAATATTTATGCCAGTGATTAAACTCAAATTGTAAGCATGCAAGAGTGCCTTACATCTGTAATCCTAGTTATTTGGGATGCTGAGACCTGAGCATAATGGTTCAAACCCAGCCTGAGCAGGAAAGTCTGTGAGTCTCTTGTCCCCAAATAATCACAGAAAAAATCCCAAAATGTCACTGTCGCTCAAGTACCTTGAGCCAAAGCATCCTAGGGATAGAAATTTCCAAAGTTCAAAACATAGGACTGGAAAAAAAGAGATTAAAATCAAATTGCCAGCACTCACTCATTTAGACAATCTATAGTGAGGGCAGGCTACTGGAGTTCACATCATTAACTGAAGAGGTAGAATTTGAGATGATCGTAGTTCAGAATCAGTTAGCAAGGAAAGTAATAAGATCTCCACATCGAAAGCCATGCAGACAGAGTTGAGGAACTTAGACTCTGTTTGGCCCTTATCAAAACTGATAACCTATGAGCAAGTAAATCAAAAAAGGAATGTTGTTTAGCAAACAAAGTATCTAAATTCATAGTCATGTTCTAAAGAAGGAAAGGAAAAAGAAGAACGAAGAAAGAGAAAGAAGAGAAAGGAGGGAGGGAGGAAAACAGGAGGGAGGAAAAAAGAAAGTGAGAAAGAGGTATAAATAAAAATCTCAGCATGTGTTAGATGTTAATAATGACACTGAATCATTTTAGCTATTATGCCATTATTTATTTATTTTGCAGAAACATTTTTTGTGAAGCCTAAATAAACCCAAAACTAGACTTAGATATCTAATAGCTATCTCATTTTTATGTTTCTTGTTTACAACACTGCTGTTTTATCCTATTGTTTAGTGTGAATTCTATGACCAATATAAAATCACATTTGGAATAAAACAGTTACTAGGTGAGCCTTCCTGGATGAGGTTGTGTGGGGATCCTGGTGGAGCCCTGTCAGGATTGAGGGAGAATCTGGTATTTACAAAGGTTCTGTGGTGGAACTGGGCAGGGATTTGAGGGTAGAGGTCGGCATGGGTAGGGCTATGAGACAGTAGGGAGGGGACAGGAAAGACTTGACTTGTTAGGGGTGGTGTTTCCATGGGAACAGGGCAGGGCTTTAGGAAGAAGGCAGACAGGTGGCCTGATTTTCAGTGTAAGAATGAGGGGCAACAGGGGAGCTTGCTATTTGTAGACAGGAATTTGAAATGGAAGAACAAGGCTACCAGGGAGGAGGGTTTCTGGGGGAGCACTGTGCGCCTCCATGGGATAGTCAGGGTGGGGTTTTCCGTGGAGCAGGGCGGGGAATTGAGGGAAGAGGCTGACAAAGGAGGGGTTTTTGGTGGAGGAAGGCATGGCTATAAGTGAGAGGCTTTTGGGGGGTGTGGTTTTGAGAGGGAATGGAGGTGCTAGGAAGGAGTGGGCTAGTAAGGGGTTGGGTTTTTGGTAGAGCTTGGCAGGACTTTGAGGCATGTGGTAAGGTGGAAGTGATGTTTCTATGGAGCAGGATGTGGTGGCAGTTCACAAGCCTTATTAGGACCAGGGCTTTGTGCGAACAGGGAGAAAATCCAATGGACTAGATTAGTTAGGATGAGGTTTTCAGTAAACCCAGCCACAAATTCCAGACAGGACGTACAGTTGGGTGGAGATTTCGGTATTGCAAGGCAGTACCAAACCTACTGTGGTTGGATTTCCAGTAGGGCAAGGCAACCTTAAAAGAAGGGACGAAGGAGGGACAGGGTTTTCCAGGTGAGCCTGGCGAGGATTCCAGAGGGAAGCCAACTGTTGCAGTGGTTTCAGGTGGACCAATATGGGTGTTGAGAGATGGGATAGAGTGATTGGTATTTTCTAGTGGAGCTGGGTAGGGCTTGAAGCATTGGGGCAAGCTGGAGATGGGGCTTTGGGAAGGATTGGAACCCCGACATGGGTACAGTATAATTATGGGCAGGACATCTGATAGAGCAGAGAGTGGATCCAAGAGAGGAGTCCAAAAGGCGGGTTTATCTGAGGAGCAAGGCATGGCATAGAGGGAGTTTATGTGGGAGGTGGAGAGGCATGTGGTGGATTAGGAGGAGCTTTCCCGGGAGGTGGTGAGCTGGGCGAGAAACTTATGGTTTAGCAAGGCAGAGCTTCTAGGGCAGGTGTAGGGAGGTGGATAATTTTTGGAGTAGCATGGTGGGCTTTGTGGTAGGAGGTAGGTTCAGGACTGGGCTTTGAGAAATTAGGCCACTTAGAAGTAGGCTAATAATAGGCAGGGTTTCCTTTGAAACTGGGAGGGACTCCAGGGGGAAGGCTGGTTGGGGGCAGGGTGTGAGAAGGAAAGGAGGGGCTTGGAGGGACAATTATATGGGAGGGGCAAGACTGGGAGGGGGTGTAACCAGTGGATAAGGGAGGGATTCTTGGTGAAGCAAAGCAGTACATAAAGGGAGGAGATAGGGATGTGGACTGGTTTCTGGTAGTGCCGAACAGGCTTCCAGGAAGTGGTGGAGTGGAAGAGGGATTTCCCTGTAGCAGAGCAGGGCTTTCAGGAAGGGGTCTGGTTGCAGTCAGGGCTTTGAGAATTTATAGAAGGGCTACCAGAGTGTAGGTTAGTTTAGGGTGGGCTTTCTAAGGAGGAAGCAGAGGGGAAGTGCGTTTCCAGTAGATCAAGTCAAGTTTCCTGGGAGGAGACGATAGGAAATGGCAAGACATTGACAGTGAAGCGAAGGGCTAGAAAAAATGGTTACTACTAATAAATGCAACATAAGAATACCATTTTCTGTCAGTGTAGAATTAAATTAATTTTATGTATGCGAGAAATACTGGATAAATAAACCAAGTAATTCCTTCCTAGGGAACTTTTTCTTTATTCCAGTTGAGTGAGAATAAAACCACAGATCACATCAGGCTCAGACTAACACAGTAGATTAAGACAAATGAAGCACTGTACTTGATTCCCCAGCACCAGCTTTGGAACACAAAAATTATAAACTGTCTCGTTTAGTTATAATGGACATTCTATTGTCTTAAAATTGTGAATTAATAGAAACTTTCCTCTGAACATTTTAGAAATACTAAAACCAAGTAAATAATAATGCTTTAACTTTATACTTCTATATTGGAACCTAAACTAAAACTAAATACTTAGCAAAATATAAAATATACATAATATTCAATCTTCCAGCATTAATTTTTTATTGTGAAAATACTGTACAGAGGGGTTACAATTACATGGGCAAGATAATGAGTACATTTCTTATCAAGCATTGTAGCCTCCTCCTTTGTTTCCCCTTCCCATTCCTTCCCATCCTCTCCCCGCCACACCCAATCTTCCCCACCTCCCCTCTCCATTTTATTATAAAAGAATTTAAAAGTAGAAAATTGTCATATGGTGAGATTGCAGTATGGTTTTCTTTTCAATCACCCAAATGGTGACTTAAGCAATTATCATTGGATGCCTCAATACTTATAATATATCCAAGAATGTGAAGCACTACTATGCAGACACTGAAGAAACTCTGAGGGTACCATGAACTGATCTTGGAATAAAATTAATGACTGCTTAAACTAGGAATTGATCTTCACAAGGCCCACAAATATTTTCCATAAGAAAGGTCTATATTGAAAAATAATGTAAAGGAATCAAGCAGGCAGACCATGAAGTAAACATTATCCAATGAGCAACATCTACTGAGGCACGATTGTGATCTTCATTTACCTAGGGTACAGTTACTGAGCTATGTTCTTCTCTGAAGGCAAATAGCAGGCAAAGCCACAAAAATACAGTAATCATTATTAAGACATTAAAATGTACAGAATGAATTCAATGAATGTATTGCTAGAAAGTAAAGTTATATGTCTGAAATAAAGAGTAAATTAAATATTCCCAATATCTGGCCCTCTGCTGTGCGAGGGGTACAGGCCAAGGCACAAGGAGAATGGAGTGAAGTAAAATAGTATATATCAGTAGTTACCAAGATACAGTGATGAAAGAAACAGGGGAGAAAATCAACATGACCATCACAGGACTTACAACAATGAAAATCCAAGGAGAATTACGAAGGATGCCCTTGCATATTTGGCAGAACAGTGAACTCATATGTGTTCAGAAAAGTGTCTGGCAGTGTCTTCAAAAACATGTGGAGTGATTCCAGGAAACTACCTGTGGTGCTCACATGGTGCCACAAGAAGAGAAGAACTTATGATTTACAACACATTGATTATCATAAAGGTCTTGCTTCAGTAGTACAGAGTTAAATTTTAATAAACTCTGTTGTGAAACAACACATTATAAACCAAGACAAGGACAATTAAATTATATATATATATATATATATATATATATATATATATATATATATATATATGTGACTCGACTGTGTGAAATAATAGAATTCAAAAAATCAAATTACAGGGGCTGGGAAGGTGGCTCAGTGGTAGAGCGCGTGCCTTGCATGCATGAGGCCCTCGGTTCGATTCCTCAGCACCACATAAGAAAAAAGCCAGAAGTGGCGCTGTGGCTCAAGTGGCAGAGCACTTGCCTTGAGCTGAAGGGCTGAGGGACAGCGCTCAGGCCCAGAGTTCAGGCCCCACGACCGGACCCAAAAAATAAATAAATAAATAAATCAAATTACATAATGTACATGTCAAGTAATAAAAGTCATCCAGAAGGATAACATAATTAAGGTAATATTTCAACAATACATATTTTATTTGAAGAGTCCTGTTTATGAATAATTTGCTTTCCTTACAGATTTTGAATGAACAGAAACAAAACAAAACAAAAATACTTGATAATAGAGGTAGATGCCAGTATCCCATCAATATTCCTATATAAACAGGAGGCTAAGATTGAAAGATCACGGTTCACAGCTTTTTGCAGTAGCAATCCATGAGACATTTATGTTCACTTGTGCAGTTAAAGACAGAGTGAAACCGTGACTCAAGTTGTATAGCCTCAGTCATGAGTGAAAAAACCAAGCAAGACTTTGAAGCTTGGAATCTAATCTCATTACGAGAGAGAGAGAGAGAGAGAGAGAGAGAGAGAGAGAGAGAGAGAGAGAGAGAGAGAGAGAGAGAGAGAGAGAGAGAGAGAGAGAGAGAGAGAGAGAGAGAGAGAGAGAGAGAGAGAGAGGAAGAGAGAGAGAGAGAGTCTTGGAGTCTCTCATTACTACAGATAATAGAGAGGGGGAATAAAAGAGAGAAGGAAAGGAAGAGGGAGAGGGAGAAAGAGAGAGGAGGAAAGGAAGAGGGAGAGAGAGAGGCAGAGGGAGAGAAAGGGAGTATTAAGTTTATAAAGTGAATCTATTCTAGAAAAAATATACTTTTCAAAATAATACATCTGTAAGCATACATGTGAGGATTTTTACAGTTGATTCATGAAACCTGGAAAGGGATAAGAGATAGAAAAGCCATCACAAACAGCACTCAGAAGGCCGAAAGTTATGCCCTGGAAAGGGCAAACAGTCAAGTGAAGACAGGGACATAATTTTCTGCCTTAAATTTATTTAAGTTAGAGCTGTTAGGACACTAAAAAATTAAGACTTTGGAGATAATATTGTTGTCTGTGTTATGGTTGACCTGATTATTTCTCCCTTCTGCACTCTAACAGTAAGTCTCACTATGTATACAAACAATAACTCATGTTAAGGACTAGATTGATGCCATAGTGTGTGCACATACCTGTAACCACTGACCAAAACCCTGTATTAAAATGAATATAAAGAATATTAAGAAGGATTTTGGGATCCAGAACAACGAGGCTTCTGGTTCCCTGGTATCTTCGTTCCTATAGCACTCTGTGATTTCTCAGTTCTTTGTCCAGGTATCCCATCATCTGTGCTGTTTTATTGTTGTAGTTAATGACAGTACAGATATAACACCTCTAAACAAACTGTTGATAGACTTTTTCCCAAAGAAGATACATAAAATTAGATGAGCATCTGGAAAGACACCAAACCTGTCATCCTGTGATACACTAGCAAGGAAGTACATTTCTGGAGTATCTTTACTTCCGCTAATATAATAGATGGATAGTTGACCCTTTTGTACATTTGGTATGTGGTATTGCATAAATTTTCACAAACATATATACATTGTGAAATAATATAGGTCACAAATCACATGACTCGGGTGGATGACCCTAAAGTCTTATCTCAGTTGCCTGAATCAGACTTAGATTAGTCTGAACTGCCTAATTATCAATATTTCTCCATGAAACTCAACAACATAGAATGAAGTTTAAGGGTCATATCATCCCATACCTCTAAGGTTTTATGTGTATTAGAGTAATACACACCTACACTTCTCACTACTCACACTCATTGCACACAGATGTGTTATAATTGTCTTCCGATCAGAAATATGCTAGAGACTAAAGTAAAATGAGATGGGCTGTACATTCTCAATGCAAGAGTGAGGATCACCCCTGCTATTTTTCTCTGGAGAATCGTTTCTATACCTTTTACTGAATTAGCTTCTACTCTGTACTTTAGCATTATTAGGAGGGCCACAATTAATCTATAGCAACAATTCTGCAGCAACCTTAGCTGCCTTTGAATTGTCCCTACAATGTTGAGACCAAGGTAAATTCGGCAATTTAATCACATATTTAGTGACATCAGATCTTTTCAAGCCCTGGTTTAAAATCCAGGTATCAATGCTCTTACCAGTGTGAAAGGTCTCACTCCTTTAGGTTTTTTGTGTATCTTCTTGTATTTCAGATACTGCATTAGATGTTGGTTTTTGGAATCGAGCTTTTAGTTTGCATTTCATTTGTGGAGGTGTTAGTGGTTTTAGTTGAACTGCATATAATGTAAGGTAAATAATATGATGTTTTGACATATGAATTTAATTTTGGCAATTGAGGAAGTGAATACACATCACTCACAAAAGTTTCTTATATGTGTTGGTATTGCTTTATTGTGAACTTCCTTAAAGGCAGTCTTAGCAGCACATATCCTTAATCCCATCAATTCTGTCATTGAGACAAAGCTTGAAAGGTCTAGATCATTTGTCACTTCATAGTGAAAACCTTTCAGCAATGAAGGGGGAGAGAATAGCAAAAAGAGCAAATTAACCTACCATCAGTTTTGTTACATATTCCTTACACTTTGACATTAAGCCCACCATTATAGTATTTTTTATTATTCCTTACAATACTCTTTCCTTGTTCTGAGCTGTCCTTTATGGTTCTAAAAGAAATCAGAAATATATTTCAGGAAAGTATTACATATAATATGCAATGTATGCCTAAAATTGTCTTGTTATTGAAAAAACACTTGTATTTTTACTCTGGTAACAATGATTATAAACGAAGTTACAATTGTGTTCCAGTTGGAACACAGACTAGAAACATGAAGGGCAGCACTAAAGAATGCTACTGGTACCACTAATATAGTAAATAAATTTAGGCAAAACTCCTTGAGGATAAAAGCCACAGGACAGCCCAACATTACTTTCATTGTTTCATGTGAAGCATAGCTCATGTTTTACTCACAGCTTATTGAGCCATGTGATAAAATCTACAAAGCTACTTTCAAGAGGAGCAACAATTTGTTTTGCAAATAATGTTCTGCTGAAAGCAAACTGACAATGTTGAGTTAATTTAAAAAACAACAACTCTAGACACTGTGTCTTTACTTTGACTTCAGTTATCCAAGAGAAAAGCATGCCTATTTGTGTGACTTTGCTCCAAAAGTGCTGTTGAACATTTCAAGGCTTTTAGGACCCAGCTCAATTGTACTCAGGCTTCACACTGAACGCAAATCCCTAACAGTGAACAGAGTTTCACCAAATGTTACCTAATAATATACAATTACCTGCTCTCAACAGTATAAACTCTAAGGCAGCATTATTGAAAACTAATGTGTGGCTGTCTATTATGCTTTTATCAAAATACTATGCTTTTTAAATGATGTCGATTACACTGGTGCCAGACCTAGGAAAATCCAAACTGTCATAAGTACTCAGACATGTGAGTCTGTCCTTCATTCCAGGCACTGCTGCCAGTGTTTTTTGGCATGAGCAAGGGTTGCACTGCACATCTCTTCGTCTTCATTTCCTTAAGGATCCAAAGTTCACATGACATCACTGACTGCTCACTAGCTGATTAAAAACAACAGGAGGGGCTGGGGACTTAGCTCAGTGGAAGATAATTTGTCTGGCAAGTGCAAGGATTTAAGTTCAGACTTCAGCTCTGAAAACTACAGAAACAATTAACAACAATCACAACCAAAAACCACAAAAAGTGAGTCTTGCCTGGTGCTGGTGGCTTTTGCTGGTAATCCTAGCTACTTAGGAGGCTGAGATCTGAGGATTGTGGTTCAAAGGCAGGCTGGGCAGGAATATCAGTGAGACGCTTATCTCCAAAAAAACAGAAGTAAAGAAAAGGCTCAAGTCATAGAGTGCTAGCCTTCAGCACAAAAGCTCAGGGTCAACACCCAGGCCCTATGTTCAAGCCCCAGATCCTGCACACACTAAAATGTCTTACTCTAAGACTTATTTATTAACTATCACCACCTAAATTCCTGTCACACACAAACCCAAAATGAATGCTATGGGACACGTGTTTCTAAAACCAGTCCTGGAAGCACCACAAGTGGCACAGCCACCTCTTAATACATATATATATATATATATATATATATATAATGTGTATATATGTATACACACACATACATACATACATACATACATACAATTGAATTTTAAAAAAAAGATCATTTAGACTATGGAATTCCAGATTGAGCAACCACTCTAAAAGTTTTTCTTAAGGTCCTATAGAAGAGAATGGTAGTAAATCTAATGTTACATTTGGCATTATTATTTTATACATTTGTCTTTTAGAATAGATACTCAAGGAAAAGTAGTTCTGCTTGGCATAGTGGCACATGTCTGTAATGCTAGCATTCAGGAGGTGTCAGTAGCAGGCTCATAATTTAGAGGCCAGCCTGGGCCACCGAGAACTCCAGGTCACCCTGGAACTCTTTGTCTCCGGAATAATACTAACAACAAATGAAAACAAGATTGCATAAAAAACTTAGACTGTTTAAAAGAAGAAAAATAGAAGTACAGATGCATCAAGTTCTAATTTATGGTAAGGTGGTCTTGCATAGTTCCTTGCTCTACATCATGCCGTACCCTACACTATATCCTACCACTTGTTCAGCAGACTCTATGAAGGCCAACACCCCTGTAAAACCAAATACATATCTATTCTAACTAGCAGAATTGGCAAAGATCTAAAGTATAATGAAACCATAGAGAAATGTCTAACAGGAGCAAGATACAGGAGAAAATTATCTTGGAGCTGCAACCCACATCTACAAATGACTATAAAGTAAGATGCAATACCAAGAAGCTAAAAGAACTCGGAAAGGTCTCCAAAAAGTATAAAATATGTGGGAATATAGAAAGCCTATTGAGACATACATAAATATGCTAGGCAATATACTTGTTACGGCATCAGCAGGTATGTAGACATCTGTCAAAAATCATTAGCTAATATAAAAAGCAGTTTCAAATCTAAATGCAACAGAACAAACTTGTTTTAAAAAGTTATCACCTAGAAGCTGGGCACTGGTGACTCAGGCCTGTAATCCTAGATTCTCAGGAGACTGAGATCTGAGGAGTGTGGTTCAAAGGCAGCCCACGCAAGAAAGTCTGTGAGACTCTTATCTCCAGTAAACCACTGAAAACTGGAACTGGCACTGTGGCTCAACTGGTAGAGTGCTAGCCTTGAGTGAAGAGCTGAGGAATAGCACCCAGGCCCAGAGTTCAAGCCCCACAACAACAACCAAAAAAGGTATGGGCTGGGAAGGTGGCTCAGTGGTAGGGCGCTTGCCTTGCATGCCTGAGGCCCTGGGTTAGATTACTCAGCCCCACATAAGCAAAAAGAAAAAAAGCCAGAAGTGGTGCTTTGGCTCAAGTGCTAGAGCACTAGCCTTGAGCTGAAGAGCTGAGGGACAGTGCCCAGGCCCAGAGTTCAGGCCCCATGACCGGACACCCCCCCAAAAAAAGTTATCACCTAGGTACTCACACCAAAAAAATTATCTCAGTAAATCAAAGCCCCAAATCAGTCTCTGCTTAAGGATACATAATTATAAAGCATAATTCAATCATCACAATTCTCAATAAAAGCAAATAAAGGGACCTAGATGTCCTCTACATCATAGGCTCTCAAAGGACACACATTCATTCCTTACCTGGTCTCTACCTGATCCCCAGGTACAAGCTCCATATCTACCTATGCTGTCTTCAGTTCTAATAGCTCTAGATAAATGAAGCATATTCCTATAAGCTACTAGTGACGCTCTAGTCAATTTATACATCAGAAAAACCAGGTCATAAAAGTTGTCCCAGGATTAGCTTTTCAAAAAGTAATAGCATAATAGCATACTGATATGAATTTGGTTAAATATTCGTTCATAATTAACAGATTCATATATTATTGAAACTTATATGGAAAATAGCACTTATAAAATGACTTACGTTTTACGTTTTATAATTCCCACTGTATCTTTCAAAATCTTTTTTATTTTTTTTTGGGGGGGGCAGTGTTGGGGCCTGAACTCTGGGCCTGGGCTCTGTCCCTCAGCTCTTCAGCTCAAGGCTAGCACTCTACCACTTGAGCCACAGCACCACTTCTGGCTTTTTTCTTTTTGATTATGTGGTGCTGAGGAATCGATCCAGGGCCTCAGGCATGTAAGGCAAGTGCTCTACCACTGAGCCACCTTCCCAGCCCTCTTTCAAAATCTTGTATCCCTCTCTGGTCAAAGCATTAATAGCTCTGTTCCCAGGATCGTCTTCCCCTCTGTTTCCCATGTGCCCTCTGGGGCCTCCACATCCTTTCAGTGGCCTGTATCAATCAAACCTGTCCACTGGTCTAGGAAAAGATGACAATGCAATATGATAAGAGAACCCAAGCTTCTGCCCGTGTTCTGCCACATCCAGGCTCCTATATGGTGTGGTACACCACCAGGATCTGGTGGTGTAATCACCTGCCCACTTTCCCTTCTGCCCATCCTCCTGCTTTCTGAGTACCTACTTTTTTCTACTAGACTCTAATCTCATAAGATGTACTTCTGAATGAATACATCTTTTTAATCATTTTAACCCTTGTTTATTAACTTTTTAAAATCAGAAATATGAACTATAATTGGACTGGCAAAAAGCAGATACCAGAACAGGACTCAACATGAAAATGATTTTGTGTGAATAGAGGAAGAGACAGTAGATGGTTCAAACCACTATAACAGACTGAGATAAAAAGCCAAGAATGTGTAGACTAACACTGCTCAGGCAGACAAGTGGGGAGTTTTCATGATTTCTGGAAGGCCTGGCATCTCTTAAGGAAAGCAGAGTATAGGAGCATGGTACAAGCACAGTGAATTAGAGGGATAGTAACTTGGACTGTCCATCCATTATGCTCCCTGCAATAGGAGATTTCAGTGTTCTATTTTCAAAACCACAGCAATCCACTGAGTATCATACAGATTGACTTTAGGGAGAAGCATTTCCATGACCCTTATGGGTCATTCCCGAAGGAAAATCTTTTTTTTTTTAATTTATTTTTTATTGTGAAAATACTGTACAGAGGGGTTACAATTAGATGGGCAAGATAATGAGTACATTTCTTATCAAGCATTGTAGCCTCCTCCTTTGTTTCCCCTTCCCATCCCTTCCCAGCCTCCCCCCACCTCGCTCCCCCACCCAAACCTCCCCCCCCACCAAAGTTGTAAATTTCCTTTTCGACATAACAACTTGTAATTCTCATCATTTTTTAAATTTGTAAATGTTTTACAAAACATTTTCCCTAACAACAAATTACTTATTTAAAAGAGATCCTGGCCAGGTGCCAGTGGCTCAGTCCTGTAATCCTAGCTACTCAGGAGGCTGAGATCTGAGGATCATAGTTCAGAACCAGTCCAGACAAGAAAGTCTATGAGACATTTACCTCCAATGAACCACCAGAAAACTGAAAGTACAGCTGTGGCTCAAAATGGTAGAGAACTAGCCTTGAGCAAAGAAGCTCACAGATAGTGCCCAAACCCTGAGGTCAAGCACCTTGACTGACCAAAACAAAAAGGGATCCTGAAATCACGAAGTCCAGAGTATTAATAGCTTCAATATTTGCACCAGTAACATTAGCCTACCATTGTCTCAGGGATAAGAAAAGCCATTCTTACCACAATAGAAAAAATAGATCCCATTTACAATTTTATTTTCTTGAAAAGAAATGCCAAAGTACTGATGATTAATTTTATCTTTTTCATATAAAACATAATGCTAAATAAATTCTCTACATTGGCTTTTCTACCTTCTAACAAAATCCAAACCAATTTTAAAACAGAAAAATTTTCTGATTTAAAATTCTATTCTTTCCCAATTTTCTTCATTAGCCTTTAATATAATTTTGAAAAAAGAGAAATTATTTTTAACCTATCAAAATTCCTTGTATAAATTGGACTAGACATAGAAATACATAAAAAATCATAGGGCTAGGAAGGTGGCTCAGCCATAGAGCGCTTGCCTTGCATGCATGAGGCCCTGGGTTCCATTTCTCAGCACCACATAAGCAAAAAAGAAAAAAGTCCAGAAGTGGCGCTGTGGCTCAAGTGGTAGAGCACTAGCCTTGAGCTGAAGAGCTTAGGGACAGTGCCCAGGCCCAGAGTTCAGGCCCCACGACCGGACCACCCCCAAAAAAAGTAAAAAAGAAAAAATCATAGCACATTACGAATTGTTAGAATATAGTCTAAAGGGTAGTAATTTTTGAATAATTTTATTGAGATTCAGTGATTACATAATTCACAAATTTCACAGTATTGTGGGATAGTAATACTTAAAGTCATATACAAATTTTAACTTTTACAAGGCAAATTATCATTATCATGGGCTATAAAGTTTGTGAATTCTATAAGCTTTGACAATACAACTATTTCTTCCAAATCGGGTGATATGTACCTTTCTTTCCTTTTGTTTAGTGTAAGCAGCTCTCTCTTTCCCTGCATTCTCTCCCTCCCATTGCTGCCCTTGAGTTCCTTAGTTCATTTTCATTGAATGTGCAGTGTAGCTGATGGGCCCCTCTGTTATATAGTTTCCCATTTCCCTCTGATTCTGTGTCCTGCTAGCTTCCCTCAGATGTGCACATATATATGGTACATATATATGGTATCTATCTATCTATCTAAGATTGAGAACCTGGAGTCATTTAGAAATGATATGAAAAATTAAGTAGAAGTCCTTTGTTTCTTGTATCCTGTTTATTTTGTCATGACTCCTTGCATTTTGGATTTAACATGCACATATCACTAAACCATGTGCCATTTGTCTCTCTTATCTGGGCTGACCTTGCTCAAAATGATTTGTTCTAATTCTATCCATTTCCCTGTGAATGCCATTATTTCATCCTTTCTCATGGCTGCATATTTCATTGTATATAGGTACTACAATTTTTTTTGATCCATTCATTTGTAATGAGGCATCTGGGTTGTTACCATATCTTAGCTATTATGAACAGTGCTGCAATAAACATGGAGGTGCATGTGTCCTTGTATCCTGGTTCCTGTGGCTCAGGGTAGACGCCTAGGAGTAGTATGGCTGGATCATATGGGAGGTCTATATTTAGCTTTCTGAGGACCCTCCAGACTGCTTTCCAAAGTGGTTGTATTAGTGTACATTCCCATCAGCAATGCAGTAGGGTTCATCTTTCTCCATATCCCCTCCAGCATTTGTCATTGGCTTATATTAGGATGTGGGCCATTCTGACTGTGGTAGCTCAGTGTTGTTTTTATTTGCATTTCCTTTATGGCCAGGGATGATGAACATTTCATGTGTTTATTTGCCATTTTTATCTCTTCTTCTGAGAAGTTTCTCTTTAGCTGCTTTCCCATTTAATATTTGGTTAGATTTGTGAGGGGTTAGTTTCTTGAGTTTCCTGTATATAATGGATATTAGGCCTTTCTCTGATATATTGCTGGTAAGTATTTTTTTCCCAATCAGTTGGATATCTTTCTAGTTTGCTTTCTATTTCTTCATCTGTGCTGAAACTTTTTGTTTTAAGATCTGTGCCCAGATCAAGTTCAAGGCCCAAGACAAGAAAAAAAAAGTGACACTTTCCTACATATTTCTCACATGACCCATTGAGAAGACACAACTTCTGGTGCTCCTACCAAAAGTTAATGGCACTGTTCCTCCAGGAAAAAAAAAAAAACAGACAAACACAAACCATGGTGTATGCTACAAAAATAACTGGTCTACACTCGATTCCAGATTAAAGAAGGTAGAACATGAAATTTGAATGCAAATTAAATAATTTAAAGAATCAGATAACAGTGCTATATCAATATTAATGAGTTTAATAATTCTGTCATGGTTTTTGGCAAATACATAAAGTATAAGGATAAAGGAACATTCACACATCTTACTTTTAAATGACAAAGAGAAAAGTATGTAGGTAGAAAAGGAGAGAATGATAGAGGAAATATGTTAAGAAGTTGATATTTAGGGAATCCAGATGAAGAGTATAAGAGAATATTTTATGTAATTCTTGCCATGTTTTTATAAATCCAAATTATTTTAAAAGAAAGAAAAGTCACTTCATTGTCTCATATCCCTTTTCTCCTACCATTACATATGTTATTTCACTTAACAAAAATGTATCTTTTAAGGCTACCATATTTACTTATAAAAAAAGAAAATCTGACATCTTCAATTATACTTTTTAAACTTCAATACATTTTAAAAATGATGGTAATGTCGGTTTCTGCATTTGAACAAAAATTTCATTTTTTCCGTAGAATAAAAGTCTGAATACAGAAAACAAATACATAAACCTTTCAAAAATTTAGTTATGATCCAAGAAGCTTTTCATATATAAGTGGACATTAGAGAGAAAATTTGAAATAATCACCAAAAAAATAAAAAATAAGGTGAGCTTTTCCAGATTTTCTACAACATTGTGGCAGATCCACCAGGTTATGGATTGCTTTTTATGTGTCCCTTCTAGATAGTCACCATATGCACACCACTTCAGATGAGCTGCTCTCTGCTAAGTGTACTTTATTTACTTATTTCTTATCGACTCTAGCAGGCATGAGGTACACTTGACCCATGGGCCATATAAGGCCTGAAAAATCATTTGGTACACGACAGGTTATAAATATCCAAATAGCCCTTGATGGAAAAAGGTTCCTTACTCCAGCCTTACAAAGTCATGTTCTTTGGCTAAGACTTTGTTTAGGACAGGGTCCTAAATGAATTTGGTAGGTAGGAAGTCAAAACACTTTGAGAAACTTGACTCCCTGAACACAGAACTGTCTTGCTAACAGGAGGCATAAGATAAATAATAACTACATTTGTAGATGGCTTTGATCTGACTCAGGAGACATGGTATAATGTGCCAGCCTTACCCATTACTTCACACCAGAGAACTTTCCAGAGATTGGTATCATGAATCACATTAGACTGTTCTTCACATGTCTCATGATTGCCTACTTAGCTGATAATAGAATTAAGAATCTGTTTTAAAGTCTGAATTCACAATGCTAAATAAAAACACTAATTATATCCCTATTCTAAATTAGCTCCTTAGTGTAAAACTTCAAAGTAAAAAATTAAAAAATCCAATATACTCATATGTTTTGGTTTTGTTTTGTTTTGCTGTACTGAGGCTTGAGTTAAGGGCTACATGCTTGTTACAAAGGCACTCTACTTGAACCATGACTCCAGTTCCTTTTGATTATTTACTTGTTTATTTTTTCTGGTGTCAGTATTGGTGCTTACACTCAGGACTTTGAGCTTTTACTTACCTAATTTTTGTTTACAGCTGCTGCTATATTACACCATACCTCTAATATGGCTAATTGGAGAAAAAATATTGTGGATTTTACTGCCTGGGCTGACTTCAAACTGTGATCCTCAGATCTTAGCCTTCTGAGTAGCTAGTACTACAGATGTGAGCTACTAGAGTCCAGCTATTTTGTTACTTTTGTATTCTTCCTTTTCCTTAGGCCAGCCTGGACCCTATATTTGTGCTTTCCATATAGCTGACAGGCATGTACCCCGACACTCACCTTTTTATTAGTTAAGGTGGTGTCTTGCAAAACAGCTATGTTAACTGGTGTGAAACACTGCACCGAGTGCTTCTCATACTTACGAAAATTTTTTTTTTCCTTTGCACTGGTATTAGACATTGATCCTAGGGCCTTGTATATTCTAAAGAGCTCTTCCAATGCTCTACTGATAAAGTACCTTCCAAGCCCACAGTTAATTTATTATTTATTTATTTTTGTTTTTCATGGGATTTGAACTCTGGGCCTGGGTGTTATCCCTCAGCTCTTCAACTCAAGGCTAGCACTCTACCATTTGAGCCATAGCACCACTTCCTATTTTCTGGTGGTTAATTGGAGATAAGAGTCTCAAGAACTTTCCTGCTTGGGGTTGCCTTTGAACCACGATCCTCAGATCTCAGCCTCTTGAGTAGCTAGAGCCAACAGAACCCAGCTCCCCAATTTAGTTTTAATTATACAACTGGTCCTGAATCTTGATATAAGGTCATCTAAGAAATACATGAAGATCTTTCAGGTGTCATCTAAGATAATACTGACTTGTTGCATACAGTATCAAAATATCCCTAAGACCTATAATATGGAAAGGTCACAAAGGCTTATGGCTATTCTGAAAACTCCTATGGTTCCCCAACCATCCCAGTTGAGGAATGTTGTACATACATTTCATCTGAAAACTTCTCAGCTGTAAAGTCGACCTGTCTCTTGGTCTCATAGGATCCATATTCCCTTTAGGATCAATGCTCTGCTCTATTAAGTATCACCTCTTTTCCCCAGCTGTCATTCCAGCCTTGTTGTTCCCCTCTTCTAGGAGTCCACTTCTGTCCTGCCAGCAGAAAACAAAAGCAGAGGGCTAAAACACAACATCCATGACAGCACTAGGTACAATTCTATAGCATTTTCCCACAAACCATTTGGAAAAACATTGGATAAACTTGGGAATTTCAGGGGGGGGGATTTGCTGATGTTATTTCCTAGAATTTATTCATTTTTATAAAACCTTATTATTATTATGACTTCACTTATGTTTTAGAGAGTATAAGATAAACCATATAATTATAGGTAGCTTTTTCTTTCTTTTTGTTGTTGCTGTGTTTTGAAATAAGGTTGTTACATATGTTTGAGACTAGACTGGAACTCACAATTTTTCTGTATCAAAATTCCTGAGTGTTAAGATCATAGGCATGCAACACAACTGGTTAATTATAGGAGAACTCTATTAACACATTTTAATAAACTAACTACATTTCACATTGCAAAAGCAGCTTTATCAAACCATAGTTCTAAACCTCATCCAGAAAAATAGTACGTACCATTACCTTAGATTGTATTTTAAAGTACAATATTAGATTGTACTTAAAATTGTATTTTAAAAATACTTTCCTACTCTTTGAAGGGATTTATATATTTGCCATATGTCTCTAGTGTGGGCCTCAAGTCAATTTTCAACATACGCAAGAAGACATCTTTTTGTCTATTTGAGAATCCAGCATCTAGGTGAAACAAGGACAAAGTGCTAGCCCTCTTTAGTCTTTTCTCTTCTGATGCATTAGAATGTTCAATCAAATCCTATATTTTAAGACATCTAATAAGTTAGTGAATAAATTGTGAAATTTGTCATTTCTGAAACTGTTTTCCAAAAATTCCCCCCCTTACATTTAAAAGATTTAAAAGGCTCCTCAAATATTATGTATTGCTTTTATTATACTTCTTTAATTTTCCTTACAAGTAATTACAACACATTGATAGTGCATATAGAAAAATCTTAAAATTTATTCAAATAAAAGGTGTACATCTCATTGAATTTCTCTCATGTATCCACATTAAAAATACAGGCATAGAGCTGGGAATGTGGCTTAGTGGTTGCCTACCATATAAGATGCCCTGTACCACATAAACAGAAAAAGGCAGAATTGGTACTGTGGCTCAGTCATAGTACAACAGCCTTGAGCAAAAGCAGCTCAGAGACAGTGCCCAGACCCTGAGTTCAAGCCCCAGGACTGTCAAAAAATACAAAATTAAAAAATAAAGGGATTTTTTCATTTTTCTCATTAATTTAATTTCCTAACTAAATTTTATAAACACAAATAAGTACTATCAGGTCTTAAAATAAAAAATCCTGTTTGCACATCATGAACATAAAATTATGTAATTACCTTTAATATAAAATGTTTTTGAGTGTCAAATATTGCACAAGAGATTTAAGTTCACTCTGATATGGCTCTAATGTCCTGTAATATCTATAAATATTTAAATCTAACTTACATCACTTAATGATATTTTCATAGAAGATTTTACTTCTACTGCAGAAACAAATCAGATCAACAAAATTAGAAGGGGCATTTGAGATCAGGAGGAAAATGTCACTAAGTCATTAAGTTCAGCCAGGCACTGGTGGATCACACCTGAAACCCAATCTACTCAGAAGGTCAGGATATGAGGATTGAGGTTCAAACCCAGCCTGGCGGGAAATCCATGAGGCTCTTATCTCCAATTGACCACCAGAAAAACTGAATTTAGCACTGTGGTTCAAAGCGGTAGAGTGCTAGGCTTGAGCAAAAGATGTCAGGGACAAAATCCAGGCCCTGAGTTCAAGCTCCACAACCAAAACAACAACAACAACAAACAAACAAATAACAAGTTGAAGCTGAGCACTGGTGGCTTATTCCTGTAGTCCTAACTACTTGTAAGAATGGGATCTGAGGATCACAGTTAAAAGCCAACCTGGGCAAAAAGTTATGTTATCTCTAAGAACGCCAGAAGTGGAGCTGTGGCTTCAAGTGGTAGAGCACTAGACATGAGCAAAAAAAAAAAAAAAAAAAAAAAAAAAAAAAAAAAAAAGCTAAGGGCCAGAGCCCAGGCCTTAAGTTCAAGCCCTAGAACTAGCACCTAAATAAATAAAGTTAGCAAACTGAAAATTTAAAACATTTGCTTTAGATTTTCTATTTGCAAACCATAATCATTTCTGTTTTACCATTATATCCATTCAACTACAAAATTACTTCAGTGCTTATTCTACCTTCTTTCTGCTACCTCATTTTAACTATATCAATTAATCTTGCTTTATATTTATAGTAAAGTCACTTCCATCATTTCTGTATGTACCTTGAAAAGTGTTAAATAGAATTGGCTATTTACTAGGATAGTTACCAATATCCTGCAAATACTACATTCTCCGTCGAAATCTCCAAAGACCAAAGCTAATAGTGTCAGACATTTTCCCCTGAAATCAGTTGTAAGAGGTCAAGACTGCAATTGAACCCACCTTGCTTCTCCATACTGGAACAGCAGCTTGCAGTTCACCAGTCCTTTCTAATAAAAGGCTTTCATTAGCATTTGATCACTGATCTAAACACAAGCCTAGAGAAGGAAAAGAATACAGTAAAATTTCCTGCAAGAGTTCCCATAAAAGAGTTGCATTTTGGCTCAAAGTATTTCTTAGGCTCTGAAGAAAGCTGAAGAAAACAAGATGAAATAGCCTCTAACGGTTCAAGAATATACTGAGCAAAGGGTCACTGGGAGGTTTCTGTACAGCTTTGGACAGTTTAGTACATTAAAACCTACATTTCCACGGGGCAAGCATCTAATTCCCACATTCTGGAAGATTAATGTTTCTGGTGTATGTCAAAAAGTCTATTCCGAAGTGCTGTACATGTCTCTATGCTAAACATTCACTGAATCTTCAATCTATATTTAAATGTTTCATTTTGCCTAACATCAACTTGTCTGCCATTTTCTGTTTGTCTCAGACATATACTATTGCAAATAAGGGAAACCATGGGACCTATGTTTCTTTGGACCTGGCTTAGTTCACTTAATGTGATTTTTGCCGTCTTTCCATTTCCTAACAAATAGGGCAATGTCATTCTACTGACGGAGGCATAGAATTCCATTGTGTATATATACCACATTTTCTTGATCCATTCAACTACTGAGGGGCATCTGGGTTGGAACCCCAAGATAAGGATTCAAATGTTTTTTTTTCCTTTCCTGTGATTGTTTCTAACATATTTCTAAGATGACTTATTTGTTGCTTTGTATGTCCCTTCCCTATGGTAGAACGTCTGCTTTCACTGTATTTGATGTTGGTATAATTTGTAAAGGGGAAGGGAAAAAAAACCAATTGTTTAAATAGGCATATAGGTGGACCCATTGCAACAATGAGATGTACAAAACATTATGTAGAAAAATGAACTTTACAACTTTGGCCAGGGTAGGTGTGGGAGTGGAAAGGGGAAGGGATGAGAAGGGGAAACAAAAAAGGAGGCAACAATGCTTGATAAGAAATGTACTCATTATCTTGCCCATGTAATTATAACCCTTCTGTATGTTTTTTTCACAATTAAAAATAAATAAATAAATTGTTTGAGTAGAGAAAACCACAGACCTTCATAACAGGGCTTACAGAAATTTGTATAGATCTCTAACACTCATTACACATAAATTTAGTACAGTAACTGCATAAATGGAAATTAATGAGGTGCTTTCGCCTATAATGCACTTGAAAAATAACTACAATGATATTCTAACTATAAAATTACCTCAAGATTTTTAAATAAATATCTCAAAAGCCAGATTGCCTAGACTCTAAATGGAGAGAAAAGTTAGTAAGTGCACTAGATTACATTGTCAGGCAGGAAGTATACTGCATCCCAGGTTATATCACTTAAGTTTTGAAAAATAAAACAGCACTATGCATTTATGTAATTAAGTTTGTGCATATAAATTCACAGTGCTGACAGCAGAAAAAATAATGGGTCTTCATTCAATGTCATACATGTTTAAAATTTCCACCACAGGGTAGGACTGTAGTTCATTGTTAAAGTCCTTTGGCCTGGGTTTCTTGAGGCCCCACGTTTGATCCTCAATACGATAAGAAAAAAAATGACAAAAATATATTTTAAAATTGAAAACAGTGAAAAGTCAGCTTATTAGCAGTACTAGCTGCATTGTCACACTCTTCTAAAGGACACAACATTTTCATTTGTTTTAAAAAATGAAGCTAGACATGAAGTTATGATGGCACACACTTCTAATCTCAGCTATGTAGGAAGCATAGGGAGATGGCTACATCTAAAAATTAGTGAGGCCATCAGATCACACTATTACAGCCAAAACTACATAGATAAGTAAATCAATGGAGAAGCCTTGCCTCATTTAATTTTGTATTTATCTTATTTGAGAAAATAGTAAGTTAAAAATTTCATTATCTCATTTGATTAAGTAAGGTCATACACTTACTGACATACTGAATAGCATTTTGTTTTCAGCATCTTGATTTTACAGACTTCTGATTCTCAAGCAACAAATCTTCACACAGATAAATGTATAGTTACAATTGGCACAATTCAAGGTGCTTGCACTTAAAATTTTCTCACAGATTGGAACTCACACTTTGTGTGTGTGTCAGCACACATGCATATGTTTGTGTGCATGCCTGTGTGTGCTCAGGCCTGAGCACTGTCCCTCAAGACTTCTGGCTCAGGGTTGGCACGCCACCACTGAACTGCAGCCCCACTGTGGTTAACAGGAGGTAAGAGTCTCCTGGACTTTCCTGCCAGGCTGTCTTTGAACCTTGTTTCCATCTTTGCCTCCTGAGTACCTAGGAGAACAGGCTTTAACCTCTGCTGCCCAGAAGCAGTGGATGAGTCTTGACCAAGCCAGGAATAGACCAACAAGCTCTGCTAATGATAACAACTACACACCTAAGATCGCTACTCAGAACATTGACAACTACACACTTAACCTCAGTACTCAGAACAGTGACAACTGCACACCTAACCTCAATACTCAGAACAGTGACAACCACACTCAATACAACAATACTCAGAAAACAATACAGCACACCAAACCTCAACACTCAGAACAGTGAAAACTACACACATAATCTCAGTACTCAAAATAGTGATAACTACACACCTAAACTCAACATTCAGAAATGTGACAACTACACATCTAACCTCAGTAATCAAAACAGTGAGAACTGCACAGCTAACATCAATACTCAGAACAGTCAAAACAGTGACAAATGCATACCTAATCTCACTACTCAGAAAAGTGCCAACCACACACCTAACCTCAATACTCAGAACAGTGATGACAGCACACCTAACCCCAACACTCAGAACAGTGACAACTACAAACCTAACCACCTAATAACTCAGAACAGTGAAAACTACACGCCTAACCTCAGTACTCAGAAAAGTGACAACCACACTCCTAACTTCATTACTCAGAACACTGACAACAGCACACCAAACTTCAATACTCAGAAGTGAGAAATACACACATGAACTCACTACTCAAAACAACAGCAACTACACATCTCATTTCAACACTCTGAACAGTGACAACTACACCCCTAACCCCAGTACTCTGAACAGTGACAACTATACACCTAACATCAATACTAAGAACAGTGACAATAGCACATTTAATTGCAGTACTGAGATCAGTGACAACTGCATACCTCAAACACTCAGAACAGTGACAACCATACACCTAACCTCAAAACTCAGAAAAGTGACAACTGTACACCTAACATGAATCTCAGAACAGTCAGAACAATGACAACTCCACACCTAACCTCACTACTCAGAATGGTGACAGCTATATACCTAAACTCAACACTCAGAACTGTGACAACCAACACGCCTAACATAAATACACACAAAAGCAACAACTGCACAACTAACTTCAGTCATCAGAATAGTGACAACTACATACCTAACCTCAATACAGAAAAATGACAACTACACACCTAACCTCAATATTCAGAACAGTGCACAACAAAGCTTTACTCAGACCAGTGATAACTACCCACCTCACATCAGTCAGAACAGTAACAACTACACACTTAAACTCAACACTCAGAATAGTGACAACTACCCATCTAACCTCAGTACTCAGAACAGTGACAACTACACACTTAACCTCAATACTCACAACAGTGACAACTACACACCTAAGCTCAGAACTCAGAACAGTGACAACTATACCCCTAACCTTGGTACTCAGAACAGTCAGAACCATGACAACCACACACATAACCTCAGTACTCAGAACAGTGACAACCACACACCTAAACTCAACACTCAGAACAGCTACAACTGCACATCTAACCTCAACACCCAGAACAGTGACAACCACACAGCTAACCTCAACAATCAGACAACCACTCACCTCACCTCATGACAACCACACACCTCACTCAGCACTCAGGGAAGAAGTGGGAGGCAGGTGTAGATATTTCGGGCCAGGAAGGGTCAGGTGGAAATGTTTTCTGAGGTGCCCTTTCTCTTCCTGAGCCAGGCAATGATCTAATGAGGCAGGAAACATCTAGAAGCTTGGAGGTGTCAGCGTTAGGAATGCCTGTCTTAGAAAAGTCAAGGGTGATTCAGGGATGCAAGTTCAGCCAGGCCAGCGGGAGTTAGAGAAAGGCAACCCCACCCCTGTCCTCTGTGCCCCCCCTACAGGTCGACCCCTTCCTTGCCTGTCGCCTTCCTCACCTTGTGCTCACTGTGTGTGGGCTGGGCCAGTGGTGGTGGCAGCGCCAGCCCGCTCCAGACTTGCTTGCTGGCCCCGTGGCACCCCAATTTTGTCACAATCAGTGGCCAACTGGGGCGCCATCTGGGCTCCCCCTTTCATGGGCTCCCACCTTCGTGGCCAAGAGCACTCTTGGCCCATGAGATGCCTCCTGCACCTGCCCTCAATGCACACAGCACCTAAGTCTCAAGTCGAGGGTCCAGGCAGCTGTTCTGCACCCCGCACCCACCCTTCCTCTCTTCTCCTACCCATGCACCTGGTGGCCCCTGCCTGGGCTGTCCTGCCAAGGCTCATCGGGAATCGGGAGGCTCTTGAGTTTCTTCTGAGACCCCCTGCGGCCACCGCCAGCTTCTGATCTGGGAACCTAAGTTCTTGAAGGGCTCCACTGGGGCCGCAGCTGCCATGGCGGCCTTGTATTGCTTGCAGCTATGCAACTGCAACTGCTGGTGCCAGCGATTGGCCTCGCACAGGATCTGGAACGGGTCCGACTCACCTTCCAGCAGCTAGAGAAAGCGGTTGGCCATGACCCAGTGAAAGCTTTCCTGCATTGGCGCCATGGTGGTGGCCATAGGGCACCAGGGAGACCTTATCCTGCTTCGGTCACTGCAGGCCGCCGCAGGCAGCCCACTCAAGCAATGCTCAGCGCATCCTGTGTTAAGGACCCATGCCGCCTGCCTCCTCCCTCCCTGCTGGACCCTGTCCAGTCCCTCCAAGCGCCTGCTCCTGAGCTGCCGCAACCGCTGCCCACCCAACCGCTGCGAGACAGCCAATCAGTGTGCAGAGACACGCCCCCTCCCCAACCGGCAAGCTAGAGAGCCCAATCACAGGCTGGCGGCTGTTACTTCACTTGACCTCCACGCCCCACCCCCGGCCTGTTCCGGAGGGGCGGGGCCAGGTGCGAAACCACCCCAGATGGGCACAGGTGACTTGCACTGCCGACCAAGGTGTCAGTCTTGGCCATCCTGTAATCCATGGAGCTTGGGGCACTTTCCGTGTCTGCCTCACTTCTGTGAAGGTTACACATTCACTTAGCCGTTCAACAGCCATGAATTTAGCATTTAGTGTGTTGTTGAGGAAGCACCATCTGCTTCTTGTTATGGACCTTAGACCTTAGTCTGCATACTGAGAAAAAAGAAAGACATAATCCTTTCTAACTCCCAGTCCAAGGGTCTACCCTGAAGATGTGACTCCTAGTGCAAGGAAATGGTCATGAGGACGAGACTCCCAGTGCAAGGATCTAACCACGAGGACGTGACTCCCAATGCAAGGATCTGACCATGAGGATGTGATTCCCAGTGCAAGGGTCCGACCATGAGGATGTGACTTCTAGTGTAAGGGTCTGACCATGAGAATGTGACTTCTAGTGCAAGAATGTAACCATGAGGACATGACTCCAAGTGCAAGCGTCTAGCCATGAGGACGTGACTCCTAGTACAAGGGTCTGACCATGAGGATGTGATTCTTAGTGCAAGGGTCTGACCATGAGGATGCATGGGAAAGCTTTCCTTTGGAAATGAAAGTTAAGGTGAAAGGGAAAGGTGACAAGGGGCTGATGAGGACGGTCTTGAGGTGGGATGGAGCGCTAACCTTATTAAACTCAAAGAAAAGCAGTGTGACTGGGATGAGAAGGATTAGACAAAGACCTAATTTTAGTCTTCATTCCAGGAACAGTGCCTTAAACACAAGCAATTTACATTAGAAAGGGCCACTCTAGCTCTGCTGTGAAGGAACTGGAGGGGATTATCCAGGGAAGAACTGATGAGGTCACTTGGACTTATGATGGTAGAAGTGGATATAAGTAAGTGTGACTAGATCAGCAGGACTTGGGACTGTGCTTGGTATGGATGATTAAGCTGATGTGACGATTATTTTGCTGTCGCGGGCATCTGAAATGCAAATGCTTTTGACAACTAAATACAACACTGGGAAGGGACCATGACTTTCATCTTGGGCATGTTGAGGTTGGTGATTAGGATGGTTTTGTTTGTCATTTCAGACATTCATTTAAGTCCTGGAGCTCAGAACAGGTGGGTTTCCTTCAGGAAATCTTTCCTACACATTGATGGCTGCCCCATCTAACAGACATCACTTTCTCTTACATTTTGGATTTTGCTCAAGCTTCAGGTAACTGTGGTCCACAGGGGAAACGGGGTGCCTTCCAGCCTCAGACTTCATTAATCTTACATCATTCATTTTAATTCCATTCCTTTGCCAGCAACTGCTGGGAACATCTTGTCTTTATATCTGGCAGAGCAGATTGGAGAGGGAAAACTCAGGGCAAGCTTTTCTTACACATAAAAAGAAATTGAAGATGGGTATCAGTGGTTTGCCTAGCATCCTAATTACTGAGAAGTCTGTGATGTCAGGATCGTGGTTCAAAACCATCATGGGCAGACAAGTCTGGAAAAAACTCTTCTCTCCATCTAACCCTTTATTGCAACTATACTTATGGAGAAAATCTAGATCCTGAATTTTATGGAACTTGCAACTTAACCCACTTGGGAACCTCCCTACCTCCCTACTTGTCATTAAATAAGTTTAACAATAAAATAAACTGGAAAAAAGATTATATGTACAGAAGGTGTGTTTCATATTTTGTTTCTTTGTGGTCCTGGGGCTTGAATGCAAGGCCTGAGTGCTGCCCTGAGCTTTTTTCCCTCAAGGTAAGTGATCTACCAGTTTGAACCATACTGGCACTCCTAGCTTTCTGGTGGTTAATCAGAGATAAGAATCTCATAGTCTTGACTGCCTGGGCCGGCTCTGAACTGTGATCTTCAGATCTTAGCCTTCTGATTAGTATTACAGGAGTGAGCCACTGCCTCCTCATTGTACAAAAGGTTGTGATGCATGCAGTGACATAGCTAACCTTCCAAACAATGAACTAATGAAAAGAAGCCAGATATAAAAGGCCATTTATTGTATGATTCCACTGATATAAAATATCTGTAGAACATGCAAATCCATAGAGACAGAGTACATTAGTGCTAACAGGAATTAGGGAAAATGTAATGTTGGAGAATTACTCCTTAATAGGTCCTCTTTAGGGTAATAAAAATGCTCCAGAAATAATGCAATAGTAGTCAAAAAATTGTGAATCGGTAAATGTTACTGACTTACAAAGTTTCACATTGTGAAAATAATAAATATTTAGCACAATTTAAGGAGTAACTATACTTTGTTCTCAGATCAAGATTTGAGCCCTGATCCTGCAACCCATTAACTCTGTGATTTTGGATACGTATTTCTGGTGCTTTTTTTTGTCATTTCTAAAATGGAGACATCACAGTCCCTACCTCTGAGGGCTATTTTGAAATTGGAATGATATCATTTATATACAGTGATCAGCACCGTGCCATCACAGAATAAATCCTCATGAGAAGTCTTGATATTAAATATGTTATTAGTGTCATTCTTCATCGACCACATAATTTTAAGTCAGGCTTAATAGTAGATAGAGTCAACTTAAATTTTTGAAGATTTGTTTTTGTTTATTTTGGGGCTTGACCATAGAGGCTGAGTACTGTCCCTGAGCCACTTTTTGCTCAAGGTTAGTGTCTTACCACTTAGCCATAACCCCACTTTTGAGTGTCTAATTAGAGATAAGAATCTCATGAGGACTTGTTTGCCCAGCTAGTTTCAAATCTCAATCCTCAGAGGTCAGCTACCTGAGTAGCTAGGATTAGAGATGTGAGCCACCACCACCCAAATTCTGAAGGTTTTTTTTTTTTTTTAATTTTGCTGGTATTGGGTTTTGAATTCAGGTACGTTCAAGCAAGAGCTTGGCTTTTTTTTGTGTCAAGTTGGACATTCTACCACTTGAACCACACCTCTACTTTTGTCTTTTTCCTGATTAATTTGGGATATAGTCTCACAATTTTTTTTCTATTTATTTTGCTAGCTATGTACTTTGCCATATTGAAGCTTTAAGTAATTGTACAAAGGAATTGCTACCTAACAAAGCAGTTGAAGAGAATAACATATTTTATTTTATTTATATTTTGTATTTTTTGTGAACATGCTGTACAGAGGGTTACAATTACATGAGAAAGATAATAAGTACATTTCTTATTAAGTTTTGCAGCCTCCTCCTATGTTTACCCTTCACACCTCTTCCCAGCCTCCCCTCACTCCCCGACCCAATTCTCCCCCACCCTGCACCAAAGTTGTAAAGTTAGTTTTCGACATGACAAATTGTACTTCTTATTGTTGCAACGGTTCCACCTGTATCCTTAAATGAATTGTTTTTCCCCATTTCCTCCACAAACTATATGGACATCAAATATAGTGAGAGCAGGAGTTATATTGTGGGGGAGTGACATACAAAGCAGCAAAGAAACAATCATAAATGTGTTAGAAACAATCGCATGAAAGAAAAAAAAAACATTAAATACATATCTAAGGGTTCATTTTCCTAACATCATATTATCTGACCTTTTCTGCTTGACTCATACATAAACTAGATATTGCAAATAAGGGAAATCATGGGACCTATGTTCCTTTGGGCTTGGCTTACTTCAGTTAATATAATTTTTCCAAGCCTTTCCATTTCTTAACAAATGGGGCAATGTCATTCTTTCTGATGGAGGCACAGAATTCCATTGTGTATATATACCACATTTTCTTGATCCATTCATCTACTGAGGGGCCTCTGGTTTGGTTCCAGATCTTAGCTATGGTAAATAATGCTGCAATAAACATAGTTGTGCTGGAAGCTTTAGTGTGGTCTTGTTTGTAAACATTTGGGTAAATGTCCAAAAGTGGGATTGCTGGGTCATAGGAGAGCTCTGTGTGAAGTCTTTTGAGGAAACTCCATACTGCTTTTCAAAGTGGTTGAACAAGTTTACACTCCCACCAACAATGAAGTAAGGTTCCCTTCTGTCCATATGCCCTCCAGAATCAGTTGTTGTTAGAGTTCATGATTTTTGCCATTCTAACTGGAGAGAGCTGGTATCTCAATGTTGTTTTGATTTGCATTTCTTTAATGGCTAGGGAGGTTGAGCATTTCTTCATGTGTCTATTGGCCATTCTTCTTTCTTCTTCAGAGAAGTTTCTTTTTA